>NW_014013713.1:0-14074 GCF_000170995.1 Trichoderma virens Gv29-8
AAAAAAAAAATAAAAAAAAAAATAAAATAAAATAATAAAAAAAAATTATTTTTTTAATTATTTTTTTAATTATTAATTTAATTATTAATTTAATTATTATTATTAATTATTAAATATAGTTTTATAATTTATTTTTTTTTTATTATTTTTATTTTTTTTTTTATTATTTTTTTTTTTATTTTTTTTTTTTAATTATTATTTTTTATTTAATTAATTATTATAAATCTTTTATTTTTTTATATTTTTTTATATTAATAAAAAATATAATTATTATTTAAAATTAATTATTTTTTTTTTTAAACTTTTATTATTTTTATTTTAAATAAACTATTATTTTTTTATTAAATAAAATAAATTAATTAATAATAGTTTTTTTTTATTTTTTTTTATTTAATATTAAAAATTTACTATTAAATTATTAAAAGTTTACTGTAAACTTACTGTAGTTTTACTATAAGCTTATTATTTAACTTTATTATATTTTTAATTATATTATTAAAAATAATTAAAATAGTATTAAAATATTATTATAATAATACTTTTAATAAGTAAAATATAAAAAGGAAAAAAAAAAAAAATAATTAAGTCTATTAAAACTATAAAGCCGCCCTACTTAGACTTAACCCGATAGCGCTTATAGATGTATAGATAAAACTAAGGAAACCTTCTATAATGAAGCCTTGATATAGGAAGTTTAATTAGAAGAGACTTCGGTATAGGCAGGTTGACCAGACGTGAGAGAGCCAGGGAGCTAGGAAGCTAGGAAGAGAGGAAGCAAGGAAGGAACAGGCGGTCGTAACGTGTATATGAAGACAAGAGGAAGCCCAGGGAACCCAGGACCTCCCCTCCCCAGCGAGATCTCTTTGTACGTCCCTGATTATAGCTAGGCAGTTCGTTGAATACACTTACCACTGCACCCCGGCTCTGGACCCTCACAAAAGTATAGGCATTAAAGGAGTAGTCGGATATCTTAAAAGTCTGCTGGGAAGTGGAAACTTTATTCACTTACCAGAACAAAGCAGTATACGTACTTCAGATAGGATATATATACAATATAATATTCTTCACAACTATATTTCTTTAACTTTTCCCTAATATCCACCCATATGAAGGAAAAATACTATGCTAAGTAATTAGAGATATCTCAATTGATTAGAAAACACGTGAATTGAATTACAGCTTAGTATACGTTCCACTTAGATCCCACACAATAATACGTTTAGCTTAGATCCTCCTCCTAAGCAACAGTAATATGAGATAATTCGACCTCCTGTGATTTATCTTTCTGATCTAGTATATCTAAATCTGGCCCCTGTTCCCACTGCGAATACCGACGGCGGCCGCTGGCTGGTATACCGGTTTGACTGGCCTGCTGTGGTCCAGTAGCTGGCTCGACAGCAGGTTCGTTCCCGAACGGGCTGTAGAGATTTCTCGGCCGGCCCTTTGAAACCCCTGGTTGCGGGACCTTCATCTGAACGTATGGATCTAAATCGTCCTACGCAGCGATATTGGTGTAGATTAGAGTGATTCCTATACAGGGGGCATACCAGTCGCTTTTTCAAGTGCCAGAATGGGTGAACCTGGGTATATTTGGCATCTTGAGGTTATAGTGGATGTGGATTACGTCCGTTGGAAGTGGAAGTGGAAGTGGCTAAGTGGATATATACGATGTGGTTGGATTGTACTGTTGCTTAGGGGAACTCAATGTGGGGGCCCTGGGGCTGTGGATTCAACAGCAAGCTGTAGGTATGCTGGCTAATTTAATTGATACGGAAGATGGACTTTTTGTATGGAAAAAGGCTATTTTTAATGATCTGGAACCTACTTGCTATAACTGGTAGGTGGGCTGAAAATGGGGTGCCCGGAGTACGAAATGGGGGTGTGCTGCACACTACGTATAATTTTTAACGAGTTTTAATAGAACTTGTTGCGGAATAAGGGATAGGCTTCTACGAAAGCTTGTCGAGAAGAAATGACTCCTGCTCTTGGTAGTTATCCTTTGGCACTGGCCCTTTGGAAATTCTCTTGTTGAGCTTGAGCCTGTCTTCATATGCCTCTACCTCCGCTTCTCTTTTCTCAATATCTTCCTTCACTTGCTCGATCGCCTCTCGTAACACCTGAGCTCTCGCACCCTGAGCGGTTGTCTGCTCGTCCTTGTACTCCTTCAGCTTGATGGTGGATTCCTCCTCCTGTTGAATTGCCTCGTCCCTTTCCTCGACTAACTTTTGGCGCTTCTCTGGACCCCAGAACGCCATTTCGACAGTCTTGGCCACCCATACCTCCAGCAACCCTCCTCGATCAGCGAAGACGGCGTAGATGTCTCTCAGGTAAAGCACCTTAACTCGAGTAGTGACTTGTCTCCTAAATACTTGCAATTCCATGCCGGTTGGAGTAAGTTGATGTTGAGTCGCATAAGCCCAAATTCCTTCTAGGATTGCAGGACTGGATTCTGCCAAGATGGGAACCAGGAATTCGTTGACCATGCGGTCCAACTGGATAGAAGCTTGAATGTCTTGTAGACGAAGAGAGGCCGTTTTATTTTCAAGATACTCGTTGACTCTCCTGGCCATGCTCTCTTGGAATTGGATGATGGCTCCTTGACTCACAAGTCTGTCCCTGAAAGCCGTCTTTGTAATGCGCTGGAGTTCCTGCTGTAGGTCCTCATCCCAGTGGCCTGGATCGCCAAGACGTGGTTCTTCAATGAGTGGTGCGTAGTAACGTTCACCATTCGCGTCATACAGGCCTCCGGGCTGGTTCTGTTGCTCTAGAGGTCGTGTTTCGACATTTGCATCCTTTATCACAGCAAGCTGAAGCATTCTGAGAAATTCGCCGCTCTTGGCCGCCTTGCCCATCAAGTCGTACTTGGCCATGAAAGCATCGTCGACGTCGATTCGCTTCTTGGCAGCTGTAATTTGGAGCGCATTCCAGTGTTTGGCAGATTCCAACATTGCCTCCGCTCTCGTCTTGGCAAGGTCATCTTTGTACATGTACCAAGCCACCAAACGCGTGTTCAAGGGGCCCAAGGCTGTTCCTGTGATACAGCAGAAAGCTTTGGCAGCAAGGAAACCCCTCTCGGGCCTGTCTAGGATGGCGTCCAAGAACTTCCCGTGCGAATCATCAACGAAGGCTTGGACCTCGTCGTCTGTCTTTGGTAAGGCCTGCATGAACAAGTCGTATCGAGAGGCTCCGGCGATCCCGCTAGCCATCCACATCATGCTCGCCACGGCGTTGTTGATGGGCCCGAAGAACGGAACCGTTGTCTTGCCCTCGCCTTGGTTGAGGAATCGGATCTGACTTGTGCCGTCGCCTTCGTCCTGCCCGAGCAGCTGGAACATGTGGAGGGAGTACCCATCACGAAAAGTGTGCTTGTTCGTGGTTGAAACCCTCACACCCTGTCTCGTGCCGTCCAAAATCGTCTCCACGACTTTGATTGAATCCTGGAACAAGAGAATTCGAACACCTTTGGGGGGCATCTTGCCGCTCATGGCGTTTTTCAGGAGTCTTCGCTTGCCAGATTCTAGCACGTCCTCGTTGTCTCGGAGGAGAGCATAGTACTCATCGGTCGACAGCATCTTCTGTTCCAGTTTCGCATATAATGGGTCGTCCGGGAAGACGACACCGTTGAAGCCAGTGATGGAAAGGAGATACGAGGCGATGAGCACAGGGTCGTTGATTGCCCTATCCGCGTTCTTGCATTGGACGTTTCGCAAGAACAAATACTTGTGCAATCCCGATTGAGAGAACGATGAATAGACGGCTCTGTCACTGCTTAGGTACTTGAGCAGATTGTGCTTGGTGACGACATCGCCCCATTTCTTCTTCAAGCCGAGGTTGGCTGGATCTGCAACGAGGTGGACGTGCGCATCTACGACTTCAGGGTCTACACATGCAGTACTGTAGACAAAGTCCTGGTTCACGGCCTTTGTAGCTGCCGCTGAGCATAGCCTGTAGGCGAAATTGAGGTATTCGGCGACAGCCATGTTGCCTGATGTTCTTTTGGAAAGTGCAAGAGAAAGGCTGGGATGAAAAGTCGTACCCAGGAATTGATGATCTTGATCCTTGCAACGACCTATCGCCGTGAAATATCCTGAGATGGGAGACGTTCGAGACAATTTCTAGACCGGCATTGCGAGGCTACTACAGCCCCCCGGATGTATGTTGCTACAAGTTTGGGCCTGGTGGCTGCTGGTTGTTCGAGGCTACTCGTAGCATGCTGAAGACCCCACGGGAACTGCTCAGCTGGGATACTGGACTGGACACGTGTACAAAGGCGGCTCCAGCCTGGTCTGGCCATGGCTAGAACAATAAATCTATCACCAGATTGGAGTATTGGCCGTGTCTCGTTCGAGCTGAAGGCATCAATATCTGGTCGATACGAGGGGGAGACGGAAGGCCAAGAGGGGCGTGGTTGTATCGACACTCTGTTTCCAGATCGCCGTAGCCGATCCATGAACGCCACTAATTAACCCGTACCCGAATCTATTGCAGTCGATTCCTACTCTCGGCTGGGGGTCGCCCTCCTTTGTAATTGTATTACGTATTACGGCCATTTTCAGCTCTTTTACCAATACAGGGCCAACTTAGAAATACCGCTAATTTAATAGGAGAGGTAAGACCTATAACTTAGGGGGTAGGACCTATAATTTAAGGCATAGGATCCATAAATTATCTAAGCAAGGCCTGGAAAACTACTCAGGATCCCCCCCCTTAAAATATTTTATCTTTAGATAATTCCTTTTCTAAAAGTTTTTATCCTTTTTAACAAGTTAAAATCAATAAAAAACTAACAATAAAAAAGCTTAGGAGAATAGTTATAGAAAGAATTTTAAAAATATAATTATATTAAATTACTTTTATCTTTAAGAGATTTATATTTATGTGGGTTGAATTTAGCTGAATTTCCAGTTACAGCGGGTCGCGATCGTTCTATTTCAAGAGGGTGGCTGTAAAATCCGACCCCTACTCTCGGCAAGGAGTGCTGCGGGGGCGCGCCCAATAGTGCGAGCCGTGCCACCGCAACGGCGATAGTGTGAGGTCAGCCAGCCACGCCAAGCGCGTTAGTCCATCATGATGGCCACTTGATTACTCCGTGTAAAATATTCCAATTTATTATCCCTGCTAATTACTTGTTAGAAATAAAAAGAACTTCTTTTGTAGGTTTATTTCCATGAAATATTTACGAGTTTATGTATAATGAACTAATGAACACTAACTTGATGAGGGAACTAACTCGATAGTAGATCACATTACATGATGGTCTGATAGTTGAGTATAAAACCTCATCACCCATGTAGAAGTGTAAACTGATCGGCCCTTTCAATCTCCAAGATTTTATCCATTGTGCTACCTCATCATGTCTAGCCCTGTAACCGATCAACCCGCCACCTCCGAGGCGCCGACAGTGACGGCGCCGGAGACTCAAGCCAAGCCTTCCAGCGACCCCGCGGCCACGGAGACTCAAGCCAAGCCTTCCAGAGGCCCCGCGTCCACAGAGACTCAAGTCAAGCCTCCCAGCGGCCCCGCGGCCACGGAGCCAAATCTTGAGACCGCCGTTCTGGAAGGGTTCAAACCCTCCAAGCTCAAGGAAGGATCCGATCCTGTGCTGGACAGGGTCGATCTCAGCCTATTGATCGTCAATCCCGACGACGATTGCTCTTTCGACGTGAACTACGCCAGAACTTACCCCGTACTCATCAAGTGGCAGGAGGGTATTTTCCTCGCCAATAAGAGCGACACTTACTATGTGATTGGATTCACGAACAAGACAAAGGGTTAGTTGCTGTTGTTCCTCAACATTGCCAGCACCTCGGCAACGGGCAGAATCGAGACATTGACACGTCGATATAGAAACCAAGCCTAAGGGGTACTTGTTTGTAGCCCAAGATAAGATAGAAACGTTTATGACAGCCCACCCCCTGGGTAATTTCAAAGTAACCAACGAATTCCTGTACGGCCAGAGCAACCAAGACGGCAATGGCCGCTTCCTCGTGCTCCACGATCCCAAGAGGAAGGTCTACCAGGTACGCTAGGGCCCATGATTCGTGTGCATCGAGAGGACGATGCGAAGGCCCATGCGAGGAGATGATTGTCTAACCAACTATCAACCTACTATAGATTCGATTTCTCGAAGGACTGCTCTCTTGGGTCGACACCGCCGCCGAGACGTTGGGTGAAATCAAGAAGATGCCCAAACAAGTAATCGACGCGCTCAAACTGGTGGGATCGTTTGCGCCACTATTTGGCCAGGAGCTGAAAAAGATTTCCGATGCCAGAAAAGCCACGCCAGCCCCAGCTCCCCCCACCCAAAAGCCGACTCAGAAGTAAATGGGATGTGAGATGATCTAGATCTAGTGAGGGTCGGAGGAAGTTAGGACGTTTCTTGCATTTCTTGCAATCGATTATGGAATGGCAATGAGTATGGAGCTGTGCCGAGGCTATGACTCCTGTGACAGCTCTTCAAGCATGAATTCTCGCGATATATAAATTAAATAAAATCCGCTTTGCCACGCGTGAAATTGGCATTGTGTTTTGCCTCTCCTGTGGTGATTATGGATAGGGATATACGGAGATTCGGGACCAGCGGGATCGGTCAAAAAGGCCCATAAGACTTCACTCGTAATAGTGTGCATAGTCTCCGTAGTTGGAATCTCTAGATTACTTCATCTACCATATTGCTGTGGCGGCAGGGACCATTGAGTTCTGTAATTGCCTCGCATTACAGCCGAATACCAAACGTTGCCCAACCTGATCACTTACTGTAGAGACTTTCTCACCTGCATGTACCCATCGATAGCTGTATACGGGCCCGGACTCAACTTGAGTCCCTGCGGAACCTGGTCGACAGCCAATGGCATAAAGATTGTCTCTAGGCCCGCATCCTTGCCCTCTTCACCATTACCTTCTTGCCCCCCCTTCTTCGTCTTCTCTACTGCATATGGCTGCAGCCAGGCCCAGTCCACACCGGGCGCGATATGCAGCCGCACGTCAGACTTCACGGGGGTCACCTCGTCCCATCGATCCGTCAGGCGATTCCGCACGTCCAGCGGGGGCACGTCGCCCTGAATGACCAGGGGGCCGAGGTGGAAAAACGCCGTCATCTTGCGGAACGCCTCCTCCCACACCCACGGCAGGAGGCGCAGGGCCTTGGGGGGCAGCACGCCGCTGAAAGCGTGCACCGCGCGGAACGGGTCGATAACGGCGCCGACGACGGACAGGTTGCGCGAAAAGGCCGCCTCGTATGCCTCGACGGCGAGGTCGGCGCCGCCGCCGCGGGGAATGTCGTCGAGCGGCGATGCCCACGTCGGCTCGAGGCCGAGATAGTGCTCCGGGGTGATTTCCCGCCGGCGGTCGCCGGGGCCCTGCGGGCGCGACACGTACGACGTGTTCAGGGTGTCGAGGTCGTAGAAATCACCGGCGACCGCGGCGTCCTCATCGCGGCGTTTAAAATAACCAATCAAGCCGTCGAACAAGCGACCCTTGTCACCAAGCTTGACGGGGAATGAGTACCTAGTAGTGTGCTCGTACTGGTCGAGAAGGGTCTGATCAGAGTCCTTGACCTCGTGGAATGCGGACAGGTTGTTGAGTTCTTCGTGGGCGAGCTCAATGGACCAGGCGGCATTGACGAGGGCAAGAGGTCGCCCGATGATTGACTGAATGGTTTCAGAGTATGCTTCGGGCGCGGCAGGTGTGTTTCTCGACGCCTCCTCGATCATGTTGACGAAGCCTCGCATGTACTCGGGGTCTCGCAGCTTGTCGATGAGCTTGTTGAGCTGTGCCGTGCCCGGGGAGGCGGCCTGGCGAGCGGCGTCGTCCGCAGACGGGGCGAATGGCAGCCAGTTGTCCGAAGCAAGGGTGCCGGCGGGGCCACCGAAGCGGATCTCGCGGTAAAAGGCACCGTCGGGCTGGAACAGCTGCAGGCCGTTGTTGGGAAAGTTGACGACGAGCCAGCCCCAGACGGGATTCTCCTCCTCGCGCAGGCGGTTGACGACCGCCCTGCCCCCGGGTCCGTCGTGGATTTCAACAAAATCGGCGTTCAGGCGGGCTAGCTGGTTGATGCGCGGCGGCAGCTGGACAAACTCGCAGAGGCCCGATGGCGCCCTCTTCACCGTGTTGGCGACGAGGGGTTCGCCGTGCACGGCCTGGGGTCGCAGTCGCTCGCTGATGCACGGGTAAAGCGGCGCGGCGTCCTCGGGAGACATGCCCTGGTCGATGGCGTGGATGACTTGGCCGAACTTGTCGATGATGTTGAGCTTGACCAATCGCAGCTGCCCATGCGTTGCCGGATGGAAAACGCTGGAGCCCCGTGGCACCAAGACCGAGGTGCCGTATGGTGTTAGGGTTGTCGCGTCGCCAATGAAATGCAGCATGTCGGCCGTGAATCCGGCGCCCGCGCCCGCCCTGAGTGCGTCGGCAATGACTCTTTTTCCGTCGGCTAGGCGGACGGACGGCTTGACGTGGCTGCCCTGGAACCTGGTGGTTAGGTGGTCCACGAAGCCACTGAGCGGCGCCGACAGGAATGCGAGCTGGTTGAACCAGGCCTCGAGCTCGGTCCGCTTTTCCTTTGGGAGGGTTGCTTCCAGGGTCGAGCTCGGGGTGTCGGCCAGCAGCTGAGATATGATCTCACGGAGGGAGACAACGGGCTGGGGCAGCAGCAGATTCCGGCCCGAAATGAGGCGCCTGCCACTTTGAAGGGCGACCGTCGCGAGGTCGACGTCCTCCTTGATCTGGTACGACAGTCTTTCCACCGAAGATCTGGACGATGTGCTCTCCTGAAGCTCCCAGTGCTCCAAGGGGATGTGGATGTACTCGGCCTCCCACTCCACAAACAGAGGAAACCAAGGCTGCGTTGAATTCCATCTGTCCCTCCAGGGCGAGGGGGAACCATTGGGTTTGGTCGGGAGCTGGTCGTGGTAAAGGGGCATTACTTTGGTGGCCCGGGCGCCGCCGCTATTGCCGCCAGCTCGTGGATTCAGAGCTATGAATTCAGCAAGGAGGCATCCTACAGCAAGAGACAGATGGCTTGGCAGCCGTGCCTTTGCCAGCGAGGCCAACGGTTCCATGGCCGGGGGTATGTTGGCAGAATCTGCACCCTCCATCTCCACGCTTCCAATGGCCTGTGAGGGCAGCCGAACTTGGGTGGGATTCAGGAAATCGTGCTCCCACCCGGTCGGGACTCCGCCGATCAGCAGGGTCGGATCGAGGGGCTTGACAAACGGGGCCTTGGCGCCGCTCTTTGTCCCCGGGAGCCCCTCCCTAAGACCGCCGTCCGATTGCATGGAAGCAACAACTCGTTCGATTGTCTCGTCCAGATCCTGAGCCCGCGCTTGCAGATCCTGGGCGGCCTGCCGAATCTGCTCCGCCTTGGCTGCCCCGTTGTGATCGCTCAGGTATCTCCACCAGAGCGAGAACATGTCCCACTGCATTTCCTGCCTCTGACGCGAGGCAGAATCGAGTAGGGCCTGGGCCTTGTTGAGCTCTTTCAACTTGACAATGTTGGCAGCTCTCTGCGCCCTCTTCCTGGCCTCTTCCTCTCGGCTGATGCCGCCGCTCGGAGCCGAACTGTCGCCGGCGGCCAAGTGGTATTCGGTTCCACCATCGGAGCTCATGTAGAGGGTGCTGCTGAGGAGGTCTTCGGCCCGTCTCTGTGACTCCACGCCGTCATCCGTGGAGTGGAGCAGAAACTGAATGGCGTCAACGCTCGCCTCGGCACGCTCGATCCTCGCCTTGTCCATGGACTTGTAGCCGTCAAAGTAGGCCATGAGCGCGTCGATGGGCGTGGTGCCGAGCGAGATGGGAATTTGCTCGTTGAGCTTGCGGCCGTACTCGTCGGCAGGCACATTTCGCGGTTTCTGGGATATATCCCACTCGACGTCGTACATGGCACCGTGACAGAGGACGCGAGTGCTACCAGCTGGGCCGTTAAGCCAATCCTGCACGTCATCAATGTGGCCGTCAGCTAGGGCCATGGAGAGCGCGCGGAGTCGGTCCTTGCGGGAAGCGCCATGGTCGCCGACGGCGAATGGGTCCTGGCCCTCCTGGGCGTGCCAGCCAATGACGAAGTAGCTCGCATTCGCCTTGGTCAGCTTTTGCTTGCCATCGTCGAAGACCAGGGGGTCGATCATGCTGAAGACGTTGGAGTTGTGTGGCTGGTAATCGGGAAACAGCTGGTTCGAGCTGTCAAAAACGCTCACTCTGGTGCGCGGCGCGTTGAGATCTTCCTCCCAGGACCGGAGAGACGTTTTCTTGCCAATAAACACCTCGGCCTGGTCGCCAATGGCCCCCCCCGCGGCATTCACTTCGGCCGACACAAAAGGTGAGACGTCAACCTCCATGTCATCCTGTTCGGTGAGGTCCTGGTACAAGTCGCGTTTGCGGTCGCTCTCGACCACCCACGAGTCGAATTCGTCCGCGACGGCCCCTTTTGGCTCGACGGTCGCAAGATCGAGCTGCCTGACGACAAGCCACCGCGTCGGCACCAGTTGCTGCTTGCTCATATCTTGACGAAACTCGCCTGCCTCCTGAGTGGTGGCGGCGAGACGGTAGACACGCGGCAGCGTCCAGTGAAGATAGACGCCCAGGCGGTTGTTGCGCCGACTCGCAGTCCGCAAATCAGTAACCCGCGGATTCCTCTCCGCCGGCGACGCTGCGTGCAAGTCGACATGGTTGAGCACATCGTTCTGGAGATAGAAATCGTCCAGGCGGAGGAACGTGTAGTTTGGCTGGGTAATGGGCGCGATCTTGGCGTCAAATGCCCCGCCGTTGCACACGGCTTCGTTGAGCACGAAGGCGTCGAGCTTCACAGGAAGCAGTACGACATCACTGCATGGTGCCGTGGTGTGTACTGGATTGGAAGTCATCTCTTATATCCACGAAGGGGTCCAACAGATCGGCCTCGACGTTCCACGGTGCGCTATGTCAGGTGGCTTGCTTTCTCTCTAAAGAGCAGAACGAAGCGGAACACGATTATGGTCGACAACTCTCGGGCACCTCGCCATCTATCCCATCAATTGCCTCCTGCAAGGTCCTATGCCAATCCGCGTCGAGGCTCAACGCAGAACCGAGAGTAATTTCTCCCGGGCGAGCAGAACAAACCCTGCATCATCAGCTGCCGTTCACCCATACGCGGACAGGGTACTGGCGGCATCTCGAACGCAAGCCGGGGTTTCTTGGCTGCATTCCCGCCTGCGAGCGACATGGTCTAGCCGAGGGCCGTGGCTCAGCTGCCAAACGCACTGCTCTCCTTCCCAATTTGGACATGATGGGGAGCAATGCATGCCGCCAAGGTTGGGGGGTGAAGGCAAGGGACCAGGGTAAGCATGCATGTTCCCGAAAAAGGGTGGCTTGCCGGAGTCAGTACTCAGTAGAGTGCCCCACCACAACTTCGCCACCCCCCCAAGGTCGGCACGTTATAGAAGATATAATAACTTTAACACCATAAAGTTATTATCGTTATATTAAAACTAATTTTTATTATATTATATTAAAATTACTATTATAAAAAGCATAAAGATTAATAAAAAAACTTTAATTATAAAAGCCCTTTATTATATTTATAATAGTACTTTAATTACTAAAATAAACTAATTTATTAAAATTCTTTAATTAATATTATAAAACTAACTTTAAGGTTATTAAATAATTTAGGAAGTTAAAGTTAATACTTAAAAATTATTACCTATATAAAAAAAATATTAATTAGTTAAATTTTAATTAAAAAAACTACTAAATATTCTTTAATAAAGCAGTAAGTTTAAGCCTTTATTTAATTTATTATTATTATTAATAGTAAAAATAGATTTATTAATTTTAATTAAGTAAACTGCTTTTTTTAATAATATAAAAAAAATAAGTTTAAAGTAAATAGATTTTTTAAAGCTGCTTAAATTATTAATATTAATAAAAAAATACTTTAAACCTTCTATAGTTATTTAAATAATTAAATTAAATTTAAAAATATTAATATAATAAAATTATTTAATTTTAATAAAATTAATATTATAAAAAGTAAAACTTTTTTTAATAAAATATTTAAAATAAGCTTAATAAAAAAAACTATAATTATAAAAAGTAATTTTTTTAAATAGTTAATAGTTTTAAAATATATAAATATTATTAACTATTATTTTATTTTTTATATTATATTAATTAAAATTAATTTTTTAAAGTAATAGTTTTTAAAGAATTTTTTTAATTACGCTTATAATTATAGCTTAATTAATTAATTTAACAGCTAAATTATTTTTTAAATAATTTAAAAAAGTTTTTTTATTAAAAATTTATAATTTTTAATACTTTTTTATTTTTAATAATATTAAAATATATATTTTAATTAAATTTATATATATAGTTTAATTAAATTATATATAGCTTTTTTATTTTTTTTTATATATTTTATATATAATATAATTATTAAATATAAATATTTTTTTACTATTAAAGACTTTCTTTTATTAATAAATGTAAAACTTTACTTTATTTAATATATTAACGCTAATTTAAAAGTAAAAGTTTATTTAAGCTTATTAAAAAACTAATAAAAAAGTATTTATAATTAAAAATATTAAAGTTAATTTTTAAATTATTAAAATTTATTTTATAAATATAAAAAAACTATTTTAATATATTATTTAATTTAATATTATTATTTTAAAAACATTTTAATAATAATAATTTATAATATTAAAATTTAAATAAAAAAACTATAATTACTTTTAATATATATTAAAAAATAACTATAATATTAATTTATAATTTAATATATTATATTAAACCTTTAATTTAGTTAATTAAAGGTTTTATATAATTATAAAAAAAGTTAATAAAAAATTAATTAAAAAAATATAATAATTATAATTTTAAAAAAGAAAAATAATTATCTAAAAACTAAAGTTTAATTAAAGCAGCTAGTTAACTGTAAAGTTATTAATTTTAATTTTAATAATACTTTTTTATTAATTTTAGCTATTATTAAAGTTAAGTTTAAAGTATAATAAACTGTTAATATATATAAAGCTAAATATAGTTTTTATTTAAAAAAAAAAGCCTTTAAAATAACTTAAATAAATTAAAAAAAGATAATAAATAAATTTTAATTTTAGTTTTTTTAATAAAATAATTTTTTATAAAAAAATATAATGTTAAAGTTTATCGTTGGAAATTATAAAACCTACTGATTTTAGGGGGGTAGTAAAGTTATAATGGGGCACTTTATGTCTTTTCCAAACAACACACCCAGGGATAGCAGCGGTTGGGGCAGCTCACTTAACTAGTGCAGTTCTAGTATATCCCTTTAAATGCAGTAAAGTGCAGTTTATATACTTTACTAAGATTATAACTAATTAAACCGCCGGAAATAAAAAGTATATTAATTACCAGCTAAAATTAACCTATAATATAAATCCCAGTAATTTAGCTAAATATAAATAGCTATATTACACTTATCGTAACCCATTACCATTATAAATACTTTATAATTAAAGCTATTTCCACTTATTTCTACAAAAGGTCTTTAAAACCTTATTAAACTAACTTAAAAGCCTTAGCAAACAGTACACTGAGCCTGTTTTTTCTAATTAATATAATTATATTATAAAATAAATATAAATTTATTACTAGCTTAAAATCTTTAATAGTTTAACTTTAATTTACTATATATTTTATAAATATTATTAATAAAACGCTATTGCTACTTAACTTAATTAATATAGCACTGTTAACTTAACTACTTATATAGTTAAAAAAAATAACTATTAATAAATATAACTTTTAATAAAAAAAACTATAAAATTAACTATTAATTACTTTATTAAAAATAATAATTATAGCTTAAATAACTTTAAAGTTAATTATTTATATTTATAGTATTTATATTATTATTAAAATTAATTATAATAAATAGCTAAATTATTATTTTTTTATTTTTTTTACTAAAAGCTTTTTTTATTAATTAAGCCTACAGTTATATTATATTTAGTTTTTATTATATATATTATTAAATTTTATTTTTAAAATAAATAATTAATAAAAATAAAATTAATATATTATTTTTTTAAATTATTTAATTAATTATTTTATT
>NW_014013714.1:0-15685 GCF_000170995.1 Trichoderma virens Gv29-8
ATATTTAAATAAATAAAAAATAAAAAGAAAATAATATATAAGCTTTAGTATTTATATTATTAATATTATAATTAATAATTTTATAATAAATATAAATATAATATTAAGTAAAAAGACCTTTTATAATAAAATAAATATACTTTATATTTTAATAAAAAGTATACTATAGTATTTTAAAATTAAACTTTTTAATAAACTTAATTAAAGGAATTAATATAACTTTTAGTTTTTTTAAAACCCTTTACTTAAAAACACTATAAGTAAATATAATAAAAATATTAAAGAAAAAAAAACATATTTATTAAAAATAAAAAATATAAAATTATTAATATATTACTATAGTAAAGTTTTAAAAATAAAATTAATAAAAAAGGGATATTATATTATAACTTAACTTTTATAGTTTTAATAATAAGTCTATAGGGTAAATAAACACTAAGTTAACTTTAAATAATTTAATTAATTAAAAAGAAGTTATATATAGTTAATATAACTTATAATAATTAAATTATTTTAAATTGTTATAACTTAAAGTAATTATATTTAAAATAACTAAATATATAAATTATATTTTTTATATTTATTTAAAATAGTTTAATAGCCAGTTATAAATAATAATATTTAAATTAAATTTATTTAATATTTTTTATTAATTAGTAATACTATTATTTATATTACTTAAATATTTAACTTAGCTTATTTACTAATATAAACTAAAATCTAAATTTATCCTTTAGAAATTTTAACCTATATTAACCTATAGGTTTACGGTTTATTATAAATATATATATATGTAAGCTTAAATAATAAAGTTTAAATATAATATAAAAACTTTAAATTATAATTTAATAATTTAATTAAAGTAAAAAAGTTAATTATTTTTTAAATAATAAAAAGTAATAATAATTTTTAAAAATAAATTATTACTATTTTTCAAAACTTAATAAAATAATATAATATAAAAGTAAAGAATTTTTATAATAATTATAAAACAATTTAATAATTAATTAAAAATTTAATATATAAATAGTTAAAATAACTAAAGGTAATAAGAAACTATTTATAATTATAATAAAAATAATATTATTATAAACTATTAGAAACTAAAATTAATTTATATAAATATATAAGAAAAGTAAATTCTTTAACTAAATAAATGAATAATAAATAATTTAAAATAAAAGTATTTTAAATTTTAAGGGATTATATAAATTTATACAAAAATCTTTTTTAATAAATATTTTATAATTTAAATATTTATTTATAAATAAAAGGAATATTTATTTATAAATAAAAGGAATATTTATTTATAAATAAAAGGAATATTTATATATAAATATAAATCAAATAAAATAAATATATAATTGAAATTAAAAGTTTATTGTTTTTATTAATAATATTTTTAAAATTATTATTATTAGTATATCTATTTTAGAAAAGTTAAAGTTATTAGTAAATTATAAGTATAATATATATTAATACTATACTCTGTTGCGCTTTTGCTGCTAGAAAGATCCTCGCTCTCTAACATAGAAACACCTTCCAGTCATTTCGGGCCAGCATAGCCTTCATCCTCGGCGTTGTGGTCACTCAGCCCACCTATGCCATCTCGGATGTGGTGGGCCGCAAATTTGTTCTCTACGCCGCTATCATCCTCTTCACCACCGGATCCGTTGTCTTTACTAGCGTGAAAAGAATGAGCGCTATTGTTGTCGGCCGGCTGATCAAAGGCTCTGGTGCTAACGGCCTAGCCGTCTTGCAGATCATTATACTCTGCAATATCACAACCATGAAGGAGCGGCCCCGCTGTATGGGAGCTATGTCCATGGCAAATGCGGTGGGAACTGTAACAGGGCCGTTCATTGGGGGTGCATTCACCTAGAAGATTGGGCGGCCACGGCTTGGCTGGATCAATATGATTACAACAGGCCTTACCAGTGTGCTGGCAGTCTTCTTGCTTTTAATTGAAACCCATCGAGGGCACCATCAAATACAATATGAGAAAGCTTGGCTGGTCGGAATTTACCTCTTCACAACGAATGAGACTGCTCTAGCGCTGCCGCTGGTTAGGCCAACACGCTGTATACTTGAGGATCTTGGCAGACACTTGTTCCACTCATTATTGGGCTATTCCTACTCGTACCGTTTGTGTTTCTTGAAAAGAGGGCGGCAGCACCCATGATTCCGCATCAAATCTTCGATAAAGTCTCCATCATAAAAGCCATTGTGTCCGGATTCCTCTACGGTTCTTTGCTGAACTCTATGATTCTTTTTCTACTGCTCCTCTTCTAGGCGGTATACCTTGAAACTCCTATCGAAGCCGCCAGATTGACTCTACCACTCTGCTGCATACTCGTGGCAACGAGCAACACTATGGTGATGCTGATAGATTAGAGTTGAAAGTATTAAATTGCTCTGTGGGCAGGCATCCTCACAACAATCTTCCTGGGCCTGAACTACACTGTGGGCGTTGATTCCAGTAGAGCTCACGCTTATTTCTTTCAAACCTTCCTTGCTGATGGCTTGGGAACGGTGCCAGTGGAAACCATCATAATGGTCTTGCCGAGTGTGAGAAGGGTCGGCCATAAGGGACTCGCGTCCGGGATGGTTGTCACTGCGCATTTTGTAGGCTCCCTGCTAGGCTTGGCCTTCTATTCTACTGTCTTCAGCTCGATGTTTAGAAAGGGGCTCTTCTCGCCCAAAGACCTACTTGAGCAACTTGCAGTACTAGAAGACACAAACCAAGTTATGAGTTTTATACCACGGCTGAGGGAGATCCAAATGTGAGGATATCATGCGCGTCGTAACGGCGGCGTATGAGGGTGCTTTCTAGACGACCTGGGTGGTATTGGCGGCCTTTTCGGGTTTGGCAGCGCTGCTCTCTATGCTAATAAGATAGAACTCTTTGGAGAAAGACGATGTCGGTCGGCAGTGGTTCCAAGTCTCGTCGTCAGAGTAGCTCATCATAGGTAGCAATAGATACTATTGAATCTCTCCTTGAAAAGATATTACTTGATCACCTAATATCTTGGGTTTTCATTTTTATGCCCACGACTCATAATGTCTTGTATATCATGTTTTATGTTCCTCCAGATGAGTAAACAAACTTAGTTGAGACCTTACCTGCTGGTCAGTCCTCCAATATCGCATATCGGGAGTACAGTGACCCAACTTTTTAGATCAATTCCAATATGTACTAACTATCCTGTATAGTCTGAAGTGGTCAAGATAGATTGCCTTTGAATACAATCGAGATATTAACCAACAGTGTCCCTTTCAAAAAGCTCACATTGGTCTTCGTGTCAAGATTTCGGGCCAAAGGTGAGCCTAATTATCCGTGCGCTCTTCGGGAGGGCCGGTAAAGCAACCCAGACTGGGTAGCCTGTATGCAGACAGAAGATGAGAATGTGGAAGGCTATATGTCCTGTCGTCCCGGTCGAAAATAAAACGTCTTAAGCCATCTAGTTTCATGTAATGAAGCTTGACTGTGTTTAAAGACAATATTCAATACATCTTGCTCTTTAACTTACCAATAAAGTTTGAATTACCAATGATTATGCGAGTGTTTCTCTCTTTTCCTAATTTCTTCTCTTTTGTTTATATCTGACTGTAATCTAGTGAGCAGTGTCTAGTAGTACTGTCCGATTAGCTGAAAGTATGAGGAAGTAGTTTTAGCTCTGCCTTGCATATAACCCTTCCCATTGCATAAATAATGCTCGAGATGCAAACACGGCTGCAATGTCGACGGTAACATTAGGTTATCCCTATTTTTCTACTTTCTTTTAGTGTGCTCGTATCGCCTTATCCTTATTTATACTGGCTAACAAGTTCTATGATGTTTGAGAAAGTTGTGCCGAAGCCACCAACTGCCCCAAGAGTTAAATCACCCCCTTTGGCAAGCAACGAGTTAGCATTATGCTTAGGTAGCAGTATGCTCAAGTAGCAGCTTAATGATTTTCGATCGGCCGTGCATGATGGCCCGCTGCAAATGTATGAAGCCGTCGCTATCTTTTTCACCAATCACGATCCTTTGGTCTTGTAATAGCAATTTGATGGTATCTACATGATTTGATTCCCCAAAACCGCCATGTGAAGCGATGATGCTAATTGTCGACTTTTATTGACTAATTAAGCTGTATCAAAGATGAAATCATCGGTTATGGTTGATAGACCAGCTGGACTTAGTAATAGCATGTCATCGATTTGAGTACGTCTTCCAACGGTTGACATGGTGCGGGTGTTGGGTGTGTTTTAGCAGTCCTCTGGCTGTTAGTTGGTGTCCAACATTCCATCCGGTGCCGCGTAGCTAAAGTCATAGTTGCAAGTCCTCCTCCCTGTTAACCGAACGCAAGATAAGCGGCGAGTGTATGCTTGCGGAAGAGGCCGGAACAGCGTCTGGCACTTCATTTCTGGGACTAAGCCCTTCCAGCTGCGTGCTGTCCGGTTAGCGATAATATAATAAAAAGGGTTGTAGGGTTGCCGACACCTATTCAACCTGTAGCTGCGTTCTGTCCCCTTAAAATATTCTAACATGACTTTAACATCTGGCTACTATATCAGTGCCGTATCACTAACCATGAGAGGACGGCAGTTGAGAGTCGTGTCCGACTGGCCTATTATGACCTCCATCTATGGAATCAGGATAAGATTGGTAATATTGAACTTATAAATGACATCTCCGAATTCAGACCCACTAAATTACAGTAATGATTGGTTGCTCGTTTGTGACGATCGTTGATCGACAGGTGGATAACATCCTTTTTTTAAGCGAACGTTTCGTAGCATCGCCAGCCTCCCTTCCCTCTTGAATAACTATCAAACTGTGTATATTACTATTCCGTAGTGCTGGTTTCAATGTGTTGTGAATGAGTGGTTCTATTCCGCTTAGCTTCTGTGACACAGTTTTCCTTGCAAAGAATTATGCGTTTTCTCAATTTTCTACTATCAAAGATAATGGGGTGCGTTTGCTGTCGCCTGGGGGCGATCAGCCGCCCCCATGCCAGCTTTGCGAGGCACAGCCTCCAGAAACTCTTCAGTCCTCGGTTCACCATGCTGAAAACCGGATGGCGCTCACGATGAGGAGTGTCTGTTGGGCGGGGAGGTGATGTCGCGTGCCTGCAAGTCTGGCCGATGTGGATTTCAATTGCTGCAAGTTTGGTCGATAGTATTGGCTGTTGAACGATTTTGCCGGGGGTCCCAGTTCGCAATTTGTCAAATAAGTGGAATCTCAATAAAATTGTTGGCTGAGCCGCCTCTTAGCTTGGGAAGGATTCACACTTGTTTCACATGGCGACTTTGAATGAGCTGAGCACTTAAAATAGATGACTTAGGTCAAAGACACAGAGTATTTCCGGAGTTTGTCTTTCCGCGTCATTTTGTTTTCCAAGACCAAAGGAAAAAAAAAATCCTATTACTTTTTGCAGTCGCAGTCGGAACATGGCGTTGGCGGGGACATTGTTTCTCTTATCTTCATTTGCCACGCTGACTCTTGCAGCCAACTGCAATCCTGGATTGGATTACTGTGGCTTCAATTTGTTGGGGATTGGTAAGTGACTCGCTCCATTTCTACCTAACTCGTGTTTAACAGTCGCGAACTTCAGGAAACTATCAGCCCCAAATCAACGATGCGCTTGAGAAGGCATCTCTCGACCCAAGCAATAAAGGTGTATCAACTAACACACTCTTCCATTGTGTTGGCGGATACAATGGCGACATAGTGGTCATCAAGTTCTGCACAAACAGGTGCATAGATGGCGGATCCGGCAAAAGTGATTTTTGCAACGAAGTTTCCTCTGTTGAGCCAACAAATTCATCGACCGCTTCGACTCCGACTTTCTCGCAAACGAGTGGCACAACATCTTCAACAGCTACACAATCCACTACAGCGTCATCCGCTGACTTGTCCGGCACCTCTGCTACAAGTACAGCCCCCACACCCTCAACAGATAATAATTCCTCTGGAAACACTCCTGTGGGAGCAATTGCCGGTGGAGTAGTTGGCGGCGTGGTTGGTCTTGCACTGATAGGGTTGGGCCTGTTCTTATTCTTCAAAAGATCTAGACAGCGACAGAAATCACTGGACCAGAGCATGCCAGAGTTGAAGTCGATTCAAGAAGAATTACCAAAGGGCTTCAACGGCGCTCATCCGATCCTTCAAGGCGGAACAGTTCTCGAGGCTCCTGGAGATGTGGCGAGCCATAGATATGAACTATCTGGGGCACCCGCAAACACCACGGAAACGAGATATGAGCTCATTTAGTATATATGACTACTAGTCTGACACGAACTTGACTTGTTTACTGACATTCCTTCTCTGTAGCCTTTGTGATATTTAGAAATAATACCGTTAGACTAATCAATGCTATATTTATTCCTTGGGCTCAGTTGGTGCAATCCAGTAATAATAGCGGCGTTGGCGCATTTGTGAATATCTCTAAAAGCCATAGGGACCCTATTTATAGAGATAATGAAGGCCCGCTATAGAGATCATATTATCCGAGAGTAGCTCTTCTTGTGTCTTCACATCTGCTAACTATCTCGATATGGCAGATTTCTGCTTCCAGTATAATTCGGAATTCGAATGCATAGAGTGAATAATGTTTTTAGGGTCTGTTTAACGAGCAATTCTATATTACATTATGTTGTATATTATAGCACATAATATGATACCCGCTGTTGTATGTCTGATCTATATGTCGAAAGCAATCTCAAAGCCTTTTTTTCTTTTTTCATAAGCATTCACTTATTCATTAACCCATATTCAATCGCTTAATTTATAAAATATGCTCTTTAACTTCAGATTTTAGTGTATATAACGTATAATATTACTGAGCTATAATAAAGGTTAATATAGAATACATCAATACATACAAATATACAGTAATTCTAAGCGTTAGGCTTTTAAACACTTTTTAACTTATGTTTAATTTTACTATAGTAGAATTTTACAAAAGAGCAGCAGCACAAAAAACAGCTATCAATATAGCAGGCTCAACACGCCCAGCAGCAGCAGTAAAAGAAGGATAAGGATTGTTTGTAGTGCCGTTAGGGTATCCTCCTACACAGTCATAGCAGATAGTAGTGGTAGGCTTACTGGTTGAGGCTATGACACTGGTGGTTATACAGGCAGTAGGCACACTAAAGCTATCCTTGAAAGGGGTGAATCCCAAGCAGCTGGCGTATTGAGCACTGCAGAAGGACTGGTTGGCATTAGGAGTAGTCTTGCATGCTACCCAGAGATCGGTGCACTTCTTTGCACAAGGATCCTGAGCAGGCTGTAGAGGAGGCGTAGAGCAGTCAAAGCAGGTTGTGCTGGTGGGTTTGACAGTAGGAGCAGAGCAGTCGAAGCAGATAGTGCTGGTGGGCTCGGCGGTGGGAGCAGAGCAGTCGAAGCAGATAGTGCTGGTGGGCTCGGCGGTGGGAGCAGAGCAGTCGAAGCAGATAGTGCTGGTGGGCTCGGCGGTGGGAGCAGAGCAGTCGAAGCAGATAGTGCTGGTGGGCTTGACAGTAGGAGCAGAGCAGTCGAAGCAGATAGTGCTAGTGGGCTCAGCAGTAGGAGCAGAGCAGTCGAAGCAGATAGTGCTAGTGGGCTCAGCAGTAGAACTGGAACAGGCAGTGGGCTTAATGTAGCCGTTGCTGAAGGGGCTAAAGCCCAGACAGCTGGTATAATCAGAGCTGCAGAAGGACTGGTTTGCATTGAGAGCGGCCTTGCAAGCTTCCCACTTGGTGGTGCACTTGTTTGCACATTCTTTGGAGCCGTTGGTAGCGATGGCAGTACCAACAACGGCGGCGACAATAAAAAAGCGCATTTTGAGCTGAATGTTGATATTCCGGAATTAAATCGAGAGTATAAACGGCAAATTTTTGAATAGATCAGACAAGAGAGCACTCTTAAACGAAAGTCGAACTTAGTGCAAATAAAAGCCGTGAGTCTAAAAAGGATGCTCTTAAGTACTTTGATATGTTGAGCAGCGCTTGGCTGTTCTTATATATGCAAATATTAATTATCGGACTTTACCGTTGCCCCCTTTGTCTACCCTATGTCTCTCCTAACTACTCTGCAACGCTCCCCTGTCTGTCGTATATGCAGCCTACGTTTGCATACTACCCCAAAACCTAATATGGTCAGCTGATACGGAGTAGGCTTGATAGCATTAGGCTTGTGAAGAGTAGGTAATTCCGAATTTGAACATAGCCTCTCGCAGTGCCTTTAAGCCCATCCAGGCACGTTAATTACCCTCTCTAGCTAAACTAGTATATGATATCATATAAGGAAGAATATAATATAAGGAAGCGGATCCCAAGACCTCGTATTCCACTTTGCCGCTGTTCGGGAACTAACGTTTAGCCTACTGCTTAAGCATAAGGGCGAGGAAAACATGTTTTTTCCTTTATTTACAATGCAAAAGCCTCTTACAGAAGTAATTGTCGTAGCCAGATTCAATAATGAGCAAGATTTGTAATTGCTATACCTACGATGATTTTCACAGTTATACTCTTCTGACTTGCGGAATGGAACCCTATGTCTTCTAGAATCGCAAGCATCATAAACATGTCCGGGGCCAGACGGCTATTCGTCCACACAACTACTAGCCATCTGAACACCCACATTAACCCCTTGCTTCAATGGGCTCAAGAAATGGAATAGCGCCTGGGTTGCCATGTTTTAGCGTCGCCACTATCTTCTGGCAACATAAAGAGAAGGGTGGAGACATAACCTTCCATAACTGCAAACATTTCAATTGCTGTTGCTCCAAACAAGAAGCCCATTGCGTCCAACAAAAAGGCTTGTTAGAACGCTATTATGTCATGTACCGCAAATCTCGTAACTCCCTTATCCAGCAGAGAATCTATTAGGGGTCAACTGGTACTTCATGAATCAAGGGTTCTGAGATTAATCACTCAAAGTTTCACTAACCATAAAGCTCAACATTTTCAGGCTTTCGTTTATCGTATCGCCTAAATTATAACCCCAAATTGGATCTCGTATTGGAATTGACCCTAGTTTAAAAGGTACAAACCGATGTAAGTGAATTCTAGTCGCCTTAAACATGTAAATAGGAAAGGTAGTGGCGTTCTAATATAAGTACGATATGAGAGCAGACATATAATAAGTAGAATACTATAGCTTGTGTTACAAAGTAGGTTGAATAGTTGTTGCCATTTAATTGTGATGGCAATAAGTTGCACTGGCGTTTAACCGAATGCAAAATCCACCAAGACAAGATATCTCGTTCCAAGTGGATCCCTAGGGGCTGGGATTGAGTTGTTCCAAAGGGCCCCTGCTATAGCCTATCAACATTGGTCGTATTTTAACGGCTAACACTGTTTCGCCGTTCCGGGTATTCGTTGAAAGCTTAATGCAAGTCCGCTCAGTCAGAGTTCGGAATCGTTGGACCTAACGAAGCAACTATGAAAATTAAGGAAATAAGCACCGCAGATGGACTACCCCATAGTATGTGCTAATAATGACTCTTCTGCAACTCGATGAACGGATACAACCGTTGTTGATAAATACCTACTTGGTTTTATTTGTATATAACACTTGTGACCTCCGCCCTGTATTACATTGATGGATTTGACAATACTAGTAGATTTCAAGACGTAGCAGGGCCTTCCAAGAGAAATCCCAACTCTTTACTGAAAGTGTCCGCCAGCTCATTGAACATCATTTCATTAGGCAATCTATTAATATTATTACTGACTATAATAAGAAAAGGGCAGCTACCTTTAATAACATATTCCCAAGAATTCATTGATACCTCAGTATCCATTATGTTCACCCAAATATCTTAAGCAATACAAAGTCCAGGCAGACAAATCATTGATACCGTAGAAGCAGCTCTAATAGTAATTCGCATCTTCGGACTCCATTGGGACCCGACGAAGGGCTCCTATCTACGAAAATATTATATAAAATAGAATTAAATATATGTCATATATGGAGCGGATTTACCAGCAAAAGTTTCAACAGGAGTTTACTCAAAACTACCGCAAGCAGGATTATATTCTATAATGTATGCTTTTTAAACTTAATCTTTTGGCCCTAAGCTTAAAAAAAAGCCCGAGAATAAATTCACAGAACCCTTTTGCCTAGGGAATAATTTTTCAGCTTTAGCTGTGACCAGAAAGGGGCGGCGATGGTAGTATATTAATAGAAGGCATAGTTTAAAGTGGATTGTAGAACGAATTTTTTTTCAAGACAGAATCTAATAATGTTTGCCTTCTGGAAATCATTATTATACTACATAGCGTTATTTCTATCTCTTTCAGAAAGGGCTATAGAAATATCACTGGCCATGGGGCGATGAAGCTATTGAGAGTGAGCTCAAAGTTCGGGTACTTCAGCTTGGTGGAATGGATAGAGTGGAATTTGGATGATTATTATTATTCTTAGTCTCGTTTTATTAGTAGTACTTTTGCGACTGAATTTGGTAGGATACGTAACTTATCTGTTGGGTTAAAGGATCGCCTTGGAGCGGGGGAATCTGAGGGAATAGTCTCGCTATTACTTACTTTCGATAATGTCGATGTGCCTCTTCTGTACACTGACGGAGACTAAGTAGAGTCATCATTATCCTTCACCTTATTTGGCATCAAGACATTCTCTCTTTGCCCTATGAAAGGTCGTAATCGCGTGACAGGGCGTTTATTCACCTCAGATGTCCGGCCGAGGTAAGATTTGCATCCAGCTCTCAAAGCCTAATCTTACGGCTGAAACATCACATCATCAGCACTAACATCGGATAAGCTTTATCTCTTCGGAATAGTAAGCATACGTAACAGTAATATCTTAGTGAGAATGTCTGCGCAGATATAAGGTACCACGGGAGACTTCCATTTGATTCCTAAACCAAGCTTAACTACATTACAAAGCGTCGAATTCCTGGTAAACCTTTACGACTTACTTCAGAATATTTCGTAATTATGCGGTTCACAAACCCATTGGCGAAAGATCCGCAAGCCTCTGATCCCGTTGACCGAGACTACTATCTACGCAAGCAAAAGCCGCTCCCGTCGGATCCAGTCACACATTCTCTAATCCAGGTTGTGTTACGAGATGGATATGTAGTCATTCCCAACGCCTTTACAGAGGCAGAGGCCCTTGAAGCAAAGGCAGAGATTGATCGGCTTCATGGCCAGAGCCCACGCATTGGCCGCGATTCATTTGACGGGTTTAAGACGAACCGTATCTTCGCCTTACTGAACAAAACGCGCGTGTTTGACAAGTTTTGCCTGATACCCCAAGTCCACGCACTAAACGAGTTCTTCCTGGACGACGATTACCTTATTTATATTATGGAAACAATTACTATCAATCCGGGTGAGAAGGCCCAGGTGCTTCATTACGATGACGGTGTCATTCGGCTGCCGAGACCGCGACCTCCTGTCACGGCTGCTACGATGATTGTGTTGGATGACTACACTAAGATAAATGGCGCCACAAGAATTATTCCCGGAAGCCATCTCTGGGGCAGCGACAGGTTGGGCGAGGAGCCAGAAGCCAAGTCAGTGGTCTGCCCGAGGGGCAGTGTAATTTATTTCCTCGGCACGACATGGCACTCTGGCGGAGCAAACAGGAGCGGCAATCCACGATATGCTGCAACGATTCAATACTGCCAGCCCTATATTCGGCCTTTGGAGAACTTAATGCTCGCGGTGGACCCCAGAAAGGCACTATCGGGAGAGATTCCGAGGAAGATCGTCGATATGATGGGTTATCGCAGTGCTGTTCCTTTCGTGGGCTATGGTAAGATCCCTTCAATGGAGAGGTGTTGTCCCTCACGAGTCACAGAGAGCAGATGCTAACAACGGGTAATTAAAGCCGATGGTCTGAACCCCAGAAAAGCTACAAATCGGTTGATTCGGTGGTTACAGGGTCCTGTGGACTATAATCCTCCTACCTTTGCCAAAGAATCTGGCGAGAAGGAAAAGAGAATCCTGAGCAAGCTGTGAAGCCTGTAATAAGTCCTCAGCAGAAACAGCTGCGTCTGCTTGTCTGATCCTAAAAAAACTGGACAGGTCAGCCTGACTGTACACTTATTGCAATCAGCCGAACTCCAGCCGAACTCCAGCCGCAAGTATCTTGCAACAACGGGTTGACCGCTGGCTTACATTATGGTTTGTCCGCTTCTGTTTAGGTTGGTCGGCCTCCTATGTCAGCTTATGTTAGACCGCGGGTGCGGGCGTCTCAGGGCTGACTTATTGCATAATGCTTTGCTATGTTAACCCTGTTGATTGGCTTGAACTTTAATTGTAAAACTAAGTAGAAAGAAGTCTTTGTAGTTCCACTTGGCTGTTTTCATAATTGACCTCAGGTGCTTAAAAAGTCTCGGGCTGTCTTTAATTGGATTACTGAGGCTGCGAAGCATATGAAACAAGCAGTTGTGTCTCCACCCAAAAGCTACGGTTGTGCCGCGTATATGGGGAGAGCGCGTGTACTATGCCGAATTATTTGCTTTTTTGTTATGTATGTAGCTTCTTATTAGGTGTACTTTTAAATTCCATCGTGTCGGCCCATGGCGGTGGTGATAGAGTGCCGGTGATGCATATGGTGTGGCCTTGCTGAGACTGCTAGGATCCCTTGTGTAATAGCTTGGGTTCGAGACAAGAACAATCAATTAAGGAATATGGATACTGGTATGAAAAGGAAATAATGACTAGGATACCGAAGTGTAAGATTGGAACGTGAGCTTGCAGAAACGCTATTTTGCAAGTGTTAGTGATGATATCATGGAACCTATTTCCTTGAGAGACTGTCATGCTCCATACTGCTCGAATTTCTGGTGCATTTCTTTAACTACCTCTGGTGTGGACGGACGCCGGTTTCATGGGCCGTAAAGGGCGGCCACATTGGTATTGTCAGACAACTGATCGGGAAAGATGCGTTTGGTCGGACGCCGCCACTTGAATGCTGCTCAAGAAGGGTTCCGCCGTCAAGGCCAGGCTTTCGCGTGTTCAGACACCGCTACTCTGGCCAAGATCTGGATTGTTTCGTCCCTAATGCTCTCTGGATTGGGAAAGTCCTTTAACTGGCTGGTTTGTGGGCCCGGGCTATCTGGGGAGAGATTCCTGCTTTAGATTCAAAGCAGCCCCCAGGTCTCCCCCTTGTGCGTTGACGCCGGCATTTTTATCGATCAGAAGCTGTGCGTGCCATCGTCTCGTGCCTCGCGGCCAACGCAACCTCGAGCGCATCGCCGAAATATTCGCTTGTGAGACTCTTCCCCTTCTTTTTCTTTTGAAACGCGGCCAGACTTGGTCTGTATTTTTCGAGTTAGCGCGAGCAGTTTGCAGTTCTGATGAAGCATGAGGAGACCTGTCTGCTCGAGGAAGATGGTGCGTAGAAGATCTATAGCTTTTATGCTAGAGAGTCCAGTAATGGCTAATAGCTGTTACTAAAATTCCTAAAACACAGCATTCCACATGAGTGGTTAGGGCGGATCCATGGAGGACATGACAAATATCATGTGCACGCCTAGTGCAGCATTCAGCTATCTATCTGTTCTCACCCGCAACTGTATGAACCACATCTTCAATTGTAGCAGGAGAAGCTATTGAGGTCTAGGGAAGAGTTATGCTTAAATTCATGTTATGGGTAATGCCACTCGGACGCAATGACAGCGCCACACCATACATGTCCCAGTATGAGGCCGAAATGGACCATCACCAATGACTTAGTTTATACTAGCTTAACTCATGCGATACAACTAATTATCCACTATGCATGCCATAGGGGCAATCGTATGGGATATTTCTATCTACATTCTTCGCTTTGCGTAAGATTCCTAAAGAAGATCATTCCATTCACATACTACAGGTAGGGTAACAAAAGTGTCGATGCACTATAACGTCCTAATCCCTATTCCTAATATAGGGTAAAAGTTCCCAAGGTAATAAGCCTAGGTTATAGGTTTATATTAGCAGAGAGGATAGAAAGTAGCTTTTAAGCAGTTATAATTATAAATACGTAAAAGTAAAATAAAAGGTTAAACTTATATTTAGTTTTAATACTTTATTAATAACTAATTATTTAAATTATTTAAATAATTATAATAAAGTAAACTTATATATTTAATTATTCCTTTATTTTTATTTAAATATATATTATTATATTTATAAAAATAAAATTATTTTTATAATCTTTATAATATATATTTACGTAAAAAAAAAGAGCTAAGCTTTTATTAATTATATTTACTTATAGTTTTACTATAATATATACTTTATTAATTTAAGCTATAATATAATACCCCCTTTTATTAATTTTATCTTTAAGACCTATATATAAAGTATTATTTAATTTTATAATAGTTTAATTTTATAAATCTTTTTTTCCTTTATATTTATTATACCTAAAGGTATTATTAAGCAGTATTTTTTTAATTTAAAAAGTAAATTAAATTATTATAATACAGTAGTTTTAGTAATTAAAACTATTAAATTTTTTATTATATTTTATTTTTACTATAAGGTTAATAAACTATTTTATAAAATAATAGTTAGTTATTTAAAGTATAAAAAGTATATTTATTATAATTATATTTATAATAAAAATAAGATTTTATTAATTAATAGTAAGTAATTTTTTAATATTTTTTTTTATAGTATTTATATTAATTCTATAATATAATATTTAATTATTAAAAAAAATATATATAAATATAAAAAAACATTAAATAAAGTAAAAATTATTATAATAATAGTAATAAATAATATTATTAAATTAATAAATAAATAAAAAGCTTACTTAATTAACTTAGTTAAAAAAGTAGTATAAATAAATTAATATTTATAAAAAATAAATACTTTATAAAAGTACTTATTTTTTAAATAAATTAAATAAAATAAAATAAGCTAAATTAAAAGCAGTTATTAATATATAATCTTTTAGTAGAGTTAATATAATTAATTAAAATATAATTTTTAATAATATAACCTAAGTTTTTAATAAAACTTTTTTATTAATACCTAAAAGTTAAAGCTTTTAATAAATTCTTAAGTATTATAGATAAATCTATAATTTTCCTATTAAATTAAATATTTAATTTTATTATTATATTTTAGGTTTTAGTATATAATAAATACTTCTTTTATATTTTAATCTTTTTCTTTTTTAAATACTATAATTTTATTTAAAATTAATTTTCTTATTTTCTTATTAATTTATATTTTTTTTAATAGTAATATATAAAATATTAAATATTTTAGTTTTATATTTTTAAATATTTTAAATTTATAATTAATTTTTTTAATTTTTTTTAAAATCTTAAATAGTTTAATTTTTTTAAAGTTTAATTTATTATTTAGTTAGTTTATTTTAATATTTAGTATTTTATAACCTTATAAATATTAAATTAAGTAAATTATATTCCCTTTTTAAAAGTTTAATTTTTTAATTTTATTTTAATTTATATAATATTTTATATAATCTTATATAAGTTTAAGCTAAGTATATAATTTTTTATATAAATTAACTATAAATTTTATTTATATTTATATTTTATTAATATTTAATCTTTTAAAAGGGGGTCTATATATTAAAAGTATATATTTATAAAATATATAAAATAATATTAATTTAATAAATTTAAATTTTATACTATTATAGTAAAGCTAAGTAAAAGGTAATTTTTTAACTTAATTATTTTATTTAAAGTTAATATAATATTATAAATATTATTTAATA
>NW_014013715.1:0-13305 GCF_000170995.1 Trichoderma virens Gv29-8
TATATTTATAAATATCTTTAGTTTAAACACTAAGGAATTATAATTATAAACTAATAAATATATACCGTTTATTTATTTTAAAAAATAAAGAAAATAATAGTTAATATTATATTAATATATAATAAATATTAATAAATAAAGTATAAATAATATAAGTTATATAGGATACTATAACTTTTATTAGTTTTAAAGTTACTTTAGGAAGTTATTATATTTAATTATATTATAAATCTACTACTATTATAAGAACTTTTTATAAAAGTTATTTATAATAGTATTTTTATAATAATAGATAAATTTATAAAATAAATATACTTCCTACTGTATAAAAAGTTATATAATATAGAAGATTTTATATATACCTATATTAGGATAATAATAGCTAATTATAGCTTACTAAAAGAAATTATCTTAAACAGAAGATAAACATTTACCTTTAAGTTTTAATAAAAGTTAATAGTAAGATTTAAAGTTAACTATAAATTTAGTACTGCCTACTACTTATAAATAAATAGATAAATAAAAAAGATAAATTAAATTATTAAATAATATTTATAATATTATATTAATTTTAAATAGAATAATTAGGTTAAAAAATTACCCTTCGTTTAGCTTTATTATAATAATATAGAATTTAAATTTACTAAGTTAATATTATTTTATATATTTTATAAATATATACTTTTAATATATAGACCCCCCTTTAAAAAACTAAATATTAATAAAGTATAGATATAAGTAGAATTTATAGTTAATCTATATAAAGAATTATATATTTAACTTAAACTTATATAAGACTGTATAAAACATTATGTAAACTAAGATAAAATTAAAGGATTAAACTTTTAGGAGGGAGATATAATTTACTTAATTTAATATTTACAAGGCTATAAAATATTAAATATTAAAATAAACTAATTAAATAATAAGTTAAACTTTAGGAAAATTAAATTATTTAGGATTTTAAAGAAAATTAGAAAAATTAATTATAAATTTAAAATATTTAAAAATATAAAACTAAAATACCTAGTGTTTTATATATTATTATTAGAAAAAGTATAAATTAATAAGGAAATAGAAGAACTAATCTTAAATAAAATTATAATACTTAAAGAAAAAAAAGATTAAGATATAAAAGAAGTATTTGCTATATACTAAAACTTAGAATATAATAATAGAATTAAATACTTAGTCTAATAGGAAAATTATAGATTTATTTATAATATTTAGGAATTTATTAAAAGTTTTAATTTTTAAGCACTAATAGAAAAGTTTTATTAAAAACTTAAAATATATTACTAAAAACTATATTTTAATTAATTATATTAACCCTGCTGGAAGCTTATATAGTAATAACTGCTTTAAATTTAGCCCTTTAAGCTTTATTAAATTTATCTAAGCTTTTTAGACTATAATTAACTATTTCTATACCCTATAATACTAAAGATTCCTACTGGGTATAAATATAAAATAATTTAGCTAAAGCTTTAGAAGCTTTATACTAAAATTCAGTTAGCTTTTTTATAGCTTTTTTTTCTTTAATGTATAACTGTTTATCTTTAGAGGAAATATAATTTATTATAATAAAAAGTTAATAAAAAAACATTTATTTAATAAAGAAAAATACTTATATATAATTATAAGAATTCTATTTTTATTATAGGAATGACCCTAATGTATATATTCCTTATACTTAAAAATATTATTTATTATTTTATATTAATTATTTATATTATATTTTTTATAAAAAGAATAAAGTATAATAAAAAAGCTTAGCTATTTAATAATATTTACTAAAGTAAAATATTTATAAGTTTTTTATAATAAAGGTTTAGAAATATAACCTAATATAATATTAATATAAAAGTATAGAATAAGTAGAAAGAAGATTATAGATTAAAGAGATTAAGTTAATAGCTGCTTTATATAATTAACTTTAAAAATAAGGTTAATAGGAGGGAGGATTATATTATAATTTAACTTTTTAAGGCTAGGAAAATATATACCTTAAAATAAATCTTAGATTAATTAATTAATTATAAAAGGATTGCTTATATATAACATCTATAATAAATTACTACTGTAATTTATTATAATCTAAGAATACTATAATTTATATATAATCTAAAATAAATAACTGGATATATAAGTTTATTTTATTATAATTATTTAAATAGTTTAAATAGCTAGTCGTTAATAAAGTATTAAGACTGAGTATAAGTTATACTTTTTATTTTACTTTTATGCATTTATAATTATAACTGTTTAAAAACTACTTTCTGTCCTTTCTGCTAATATAAACTTATAACTTAGGCTTATTACCTTAGGAACCCCTACCCTATATTAAGAATAGGGATTAGGACGTTATAATTATTTTTTATTATATAAATATATAAATTACTTTAAATTTAATTCCTTAAATAGTTAATTATTTATATAAAAGTTATATTATTATTATTATTTATTAAAAAATATATAAGTTATTTTAAACTTAACTATTTAAACAGTTAATTATTTATATAAAAGTTATATTTTTTTTATTATAAAAGTAAATAAATTATTTTAAACTTTTTATTATTTAAATACTTTTAATTATTATTTATATAAAAGCTATATTGTTACTAAATAAAATTTTAAAAATAAATTAATTACTTTAAATTTAAATACTTTAGCTATAATTTATATAGTTATATTACTATTATCTTTTATTATAATAGTAAATAAATTACCTTAGATTTTACATATAAAAAAAAATCGTTAAAATTTAAAAATTTAACACTTTTAATAGTGTTATTAGTTACTTATAAGTCTATATACTAAACAAGCTTGTACCCCTAATATCCCTATTTTTGTTACAATGTTCCACTGTGACCATGGGTCACAATTGAAAACTCAAAAGGTCAAAGTCCATAAGTTGCCGTCCCCTCATTACTAAACTAAAAGAAACTCGCGATACCTATTTTGCATTCTATGGTAACAGCTCATCGTTCATAACAATCTGACGTTATCTGAGCATCATTCACTCCTGAGTCTTCGTTCTTGGTTAGGCTTCGTCGCTCAAATTCAATTGACAGTTTCAAGGACAGAATCACCCTGCACCGGCTTCTCGCTGTTTTCAACAGTCGCATTACCACCTTCGGAGCTTTCTCCCGCGCTTGAACTGACGGCAGCCGACTGAGTGTCCTCGTGCAGTGCCTTCTCACCCGCGGCAGGCGCATCAGGACGAAGCTTCTCCCATTTGAAAAACGCGATTGCGACGCAGCCCGCGGACATCATGGCAGTAGCCAAGGCAAAGGCTCCCTTCAGAGCCTTAGTATATCCGTCCAGGATGAAAGGAAGCTCTTCAGCTGTAAAAGCCTGTCGCAAGCCTGACGCACCGGTAGCGAGGACAAGCGTCGGCGAAATGGTTGGGGCCGTCTCAGCAATGTGCTTCAGAAGGAGGTTGCTGAATATGGATTGCGCAGCGCCGACGGAGAAAGAGCCACCAAGGAGCTGGAAGAGGAGGGTCATGGCGGAGGTAGAGCCCATGTCTGCCATGTCGACAATGGCTGTATTGGCCATGATTGGAATCTGAGACACAAAGCCCGTCATTGAGCCGGCGAGAAGCTGGTATCCAGCCCATTTCGCGGTCGGAGTGTTGATGTCCATCGTGTAGATCAAACCACCACCCACGGCGCAGAGGGCGGCGCCGGGCGCCAGGAATGGGAGCCACTGGTTTGTCGCGGTGAGAAGGGCTCCCGAGGCCATGGAGAAGAGGCCTCCGACGAGGAAGGGAAGGTTGTGCACGGCTGACTGGAGAGGAGTATCATTCAGCAGCGACTGAAAGTAGATGGGAAGGTAGTATACGAGGATGAACTGCCCCGACGAATTAAGGAAGACGACGAACTGATTGACCAGGATGCGGCGTACTTTGAGGAGTCGAGGGACAATGGACGCCCTCTCACCCATCCAAACCTCATTTATGCCGCATACGACGGCGAGGACGAAAAACCCGACCAACGTGCCAATGACATCGCTGTTGGACCACGACTTGGAGAGGCCGCCCCATTGCAACGCCAGCGAAAAGCAGGCGACAGATGCCAGGACCAAGGCGCTGCCGACCAGGTCTAACTGTAGGATCGTCTCCTTCCATGTGGCCTGCAGGGGCTTGGCGTGATCTGGATTGCGGTAAAAGGGGATGAGGAGAGCCAACGCGACTCCTCCAATGGGGAGGTTGATCCAGAAACACCAGCGCCAGGTGAGGCGTTCAGTAAAGGCGCCGCCGACAATGGGGCCGACAAACGAGGCCAGCGTGTAGGTAGCACCCAGGACACCCATGAAGGCAGGGCGGAGCTCCTCTATGACGGTGTAGCCGATGATGACGAAGGTGCCGGTGGTCAGGCCGGCGGCGCCCATGCCGGCGATGGCGCGGCCAACGATGAGAGTCGTGCTGTTCTGGGCGACGGCGCAGACGATACTGCCGAGCTCGAAGATGACAATGGTGAGTGCGTAGGACCATTTCATGTTGAAGTACTTGAAGACCTTGCCCCACGTTGTCTGGAAGGCGGCGAAGGTCAGGAAAGCCGACGAGCCGTACCAGCCCATGTCGTCTAAGGAGTTGAACTCATCCGTGATCTTGGGAATGGCGGTCGCGAGGATGGTCGTGTCGAGATTCGCGGTGAGCATGCTCATGAACAAGACCACCATGGTGGCGGTGAGCCGCCAGTTGCTGATGCCGGTACCAATGTTGCGCATCTTGGCTGTAAACGTTGAGGTTTGGTGAGCATAGTACGATTTGGTCGAGGTTGGGGCTGCGACACGCTATATAAGGCTCATTATGTCGCCGGGCCTGGGGGCGGCTCGGCCTGAAACTTTCCAGGATGGCAGCCGTCGCCCTCCCGCGAGCCAGACGCGTGCCCCCCGGGTGTGGCTGCAGGCCGCAGAGCCCCCTGTCCCGTTTGGGATATGTCTCCATGGCCAGGGGAGTGGGGCAAGACGAATCGGATACTTTAATTCAACGGGCCGATCTGCCATTCAACGGGCCGATCTGCCATTCAACGGGCCGATCTGAATTCAACGGGCCGCCGCCATACCGTATACGCCTTCGAAAAATCGGACGGTGGGCCGCCTCAGCTGTTGGGCCACTATTTACCAGAGACGGGAATCAGCTAGCGGCGTTCCCACTGGCTAAATTTTTCGATGGAATCCGGCAATTCCCCCGGCCGGCAGAGAGTGGCCTGTGTTTGCAGGCTGAGTCAGACGGCACATTACAAACAGGGTCCAAAAGTCTGCGAACGCCCCCTCACCCTGCATTTGTTATCTCCACACCACCCTCAACTTTAAATTACAATTGCATAAGGATGAGATAGCCGGGTCGCAGGGGTCGGATAACAGCTTCGAAGTCAAGTTCGACCGCACGAGTTATCGAGAATCCTCAGTCGTTATCGACGTCCCGCCCGCCATCTTCGCAGGGATGGCAAGCTTGGTGGCGGCGCAACGCCTCACACTGCATCAGCTGGCCCTAGCAGCCATTGCATTGACGCTGCAGGTCGACTATGACTAGATCGACCTCGTCCTAGGAGGGCCACACTTCAACCGCAAGACACTCAAAGCCCAAAAAACCGTAGGGCTGTTCTTGGAGCCGCTGCCGATCCGTATCCGCGGAGATGAGTCAAACAAGACACAGACGGTTGTCGATTTCCTGCACCAGGTCCAGCGTCACAGCCAGCAGGCGCTGGGTCATGCAGTGGCCTGGAATCAACTGCTGTGTCACCTCGGGGTTGTGGCAGACTATCCCAATCATCCTCTATTCGATGTCATGGTTACCTTCCATGACTACAGGGGTCACCAGCTTTTTCAGCTGCAGGAATCCTAACCTCTCCCTGTTTAGACCAAAGGGTCTAAATTCAAGCTTATGTTTGAGTTTACCGCTGTTTCGGCTGATAAATTGATGCTGCGAATCGAGCATGATGTAGAGAGCTATCCATTAAAAGTCATCCACCAGATTGCGGCGCTGCTTCTCACGACTCTACAGCTTCTAGTCCAGGGAGGATCCTATACATCGCTACGTACAGAGTTGCGAGAGAGCTTTGCCAGTATGAAGACGGCTCAAAGTGGAATTCACGAGGTATAAGACAGTTTAGTGCCATTGGGACACCCCAGTCTAGAAGACAGAAATAGGTTAAATTTAGCAGTTAAATATTTTGAGTCAATATATTATTATTTCGTCGATTCATGATGTAGACCAATGCTTTTTGATCGTAGAGCTTAGCGAGCAAGAACCTTTGCCTACAAGAGAATTAAAGTAATGCCTACAATATCTTCAAAATAAATTATTCTTTCTCTCAAAATTTGCTACCTATTAATAGAACAAAAGAAGAAGGATATTATGGCTGTTGATCTATGTCTTGCGTCTGCTTGTCCCACTTTTTCTTGTATTGCCCGTTCTGCGATAGTAGCTGCACATGAGTTCCTTGCTCTATAATACGTCCATCGTGGAGAAAAACTATCTGATCGCAGTGAACAATTGTGGATAGCCGATGCCTATAACGTTCAAAGAATTAGAAAACATTCAAGAAGTCAGACGTTAACGTAGCAACAACTTACGCTATTGTGATACTGGTTCTTCCCTCATTAATCTTAGCAAGTGACGTTTGGATGGCCATTTCAGTGGCTGAATCCAGCGACGCGGTAACTTCATCCATCAGAATCATCGTGGGTGATTTTAAGATAGCTCGGGCAATGGCAATCTATGTCCGTAGATGACATGGATGTCAGTCATTGATGAAGATCTCCACTACAGGTGTTCAAAGAGGCTCGGCCTAGTCACTTACCCTTTGTTTCTCTCCCCCTGAGAGACGCAGTCCGCGTTCCCCAACTTGGGTCTCATATCCATCTGGTAGAGCCATAACCTTTTCATGGACACTAGCGGCCTTGCAAGCGTTGTATACGTCTTCTTCAGACGCGGTGGGATTGGCGTAAAGTAAATTATACATTAGAGGATCGTTGAAGAGCATAGTCTCTTGCGGTACCACACCGAAATGGTCCCGCAGACTTCGAATTGTGATATCCTCTGTGTTAATTCCATCAATCAAGATCTTACCAGAATCGACATTATAGAAGCGAAACAGCAACCGCAGCAAAGTGGACTTGCCGCTCCCACTCTCTCCAACAATGGCAATAGAAGTGCCAGGTAGAATATCTAGGCTGATATCGTAGAGCGCCTGTTGCCGGGGATCGTATGCGAATGAAACCTTTTCAAATTTGATGTGACCTTTGCAATGGTGTAAATCGTATGCTGTTGGCTTGTCAATCACCGATGGTTTTTCCTCGAACTGTACTCAGTGAACTCGGTTAGTCTTCGACATATCTCAAAGCTATTTCGCAGAACTCACCGAAACCAACATGCGCTCCGCACCAATCAAGTTATTTTGAATTTGAGTGTAGAAGCTCCCAAAAAATCCTAGTGGTGCCTGGAGTTGAGCAAGATACGCAATCAACGAGACGGACAAGGCCACATCCTCGGCCCCGCTGGAGATATTATACGCAGACAGAAGACTGACCACCGCCACTCCGAGAGTGAAGATAAGGTTCTGCACGGCATTTAACATATTCAGGGAGAAAAGAACGGAAAACTCGGCTATTTGGAACTTGGCAACCCGACTCGCAAATCGAGATTGTTCAGCCTATAGAGCACCGTTATAGTGGATTACTTCGTAGGACATGATGGCGTCGGTTCTAATACACGCATCAGATAAAGAACCAAAGCACAGAGATACTAAAAGCAAGGGAAAAGATAAGGCAGACGTACTTGATTGCATCCATTTCTCGGTCCCGATTGACCATTTCGCGCCGAGCTCGACCTCTGTATTTAGCCATATAGATGGTCACAAACAAGTATGCGCCACCCATTGTCAAGATGATGAGAGAATAAAAAGGGTCAAATTTGACGAGAGAATACATGGCTGCAACCCCGACGTCAGCCACCATGGGGAACAGCTAGAATAAGAGAGAATCGACAAATGTATTAAGCGCACTTAGTAAAGAAGTGCGCTCATAACCTCTCCGAGTCGCTTGCCAAGGTGAAATTCAAGAGACAGAGACATTACATGTTCGAGGGCGGATTGGGTGAGATGACGGCAAGTGGCTTGCCCAATTGGAATCCATAGCAATGCCCTGATGGATGCTAGCACACACTGCTGCCCTTGGACGGCTCGGCAGATGATATAGATGAAGAGCTCCTTATATGGTATGTATCCAGACCCCAGCTTGGTCATGACCTGACCGAGTTGGAAGGGAACAAGAACATTTACCACGCGCTGAGCGATCAATATCAGAACGCAAACGAGTGCACGAATCTGCAAAGATAATGTATCAGATGGCCTGATTGACTCATCAGGCGATTTTGTTAGTTATCCTAGTCGGTTTAAAGTACAACAAATGGTGCAATATCTGCTTACCAAATCCGTGGTAGGAGCTGTCCCAATCCCACTAGGTAATCCAACCAATTCGTTGACTGCGTATCCACCCGAGTGGCAGGCGACGAAGGAGAGGGCGTCTGTATGCTTCCATAGCCATTCTCCGACGAATTTGAGCTTAATATACTCTCGGTTAATGGGCCTTTGGATGGTTTTATGGGCAAGTAAAACAATATACCGGCTCCTGAGAAGCATATTACACGAGCGTAAGCTAATAGAAGCAGCGTGATTTTTGGGGCACGCGTTTTTCCGTCGAGAGAATTGCTGTTCATAAGCAGTATTAAATGGAAAGCTTGCACTATTGCAAGGCATGTTTCGAAGACCAATGCAACTAGCCAAGTGCATGCATTGATGACCGAAGGAACATACGGGGTATCGGGATCAGGGAGCAACGAGGCTGCGAAAAAGAGAAACACGGCAATTTGAGACGCCTGTACTGGCATTAATATCCTCTCCCATCCCGGCTTGTCTGCTCTCCGCACTACTTACAAGTTGTGATGTTGATGCCCAGACGAATTGGGCTGTATCGATCTTGGCAGCGCTAGAGAGAATGAAAAGGAGCGTAGAAAGCTATCAAGGTAGTTAGCTCTTTGTTCTCGAGTGGTTGTGTGGCTTTTCCTACCAGATCAAAGCAGAACAAGAGGGTCAGCCAGAAGGCCCATTTGTCCTGACGACCGATATTTCACGGTTTGTCGTCGCATCGACTCGTCCATGGGGGATTTTAACAATGATGCTGATGGTGAGATATGTGCCTACAAGAGCCAATGGATACACTGGATCTAAGATCCTAACAACCGTAGGAATCGATGTCATCGTGATATCCAGCGGCAGGAATTTTCCCAATTCCACACAACAGACTGGAGTTGATACTTGTTTGTATTTGCTGTCAATGGTGGAGAACGCTTTATCGGATGCTAGGACCTTTCAGGAGGGTTGATACCCCGCGCGTGTCGGGTGCCGGTCGGGATCCGAATCCAACCAAATAATAGAAGAGCAACAGCAAGGGAGAAATAGGGCAATAGCATCCATGCCATAACTTGATCCAATAATTTTTCTGCTTCACCATGGCATCTTCGCCTACAGAGGATACGGCGCCTTTACTACGAACACGCCTGCTCGCTGACGGTACTCAGCATGACGGTAATAGTACCAGATATTCTCCGCTGAGCACAGAGCTAGCTCGCGTGCTACCTGTTCCACTGTTGTGTTCGGTGGCATTGCATATGACGGTGGCGCCGACTATATGGGTCTATGCCTACCTATTCTGTGAACACCCAGAGCAGTGCAGAGACGAGGAAAAGCGTCAATACGCAAGCTCAGTAGCGACTGCGACCGCTGTAGCCAATGCTGCAGGCCTACTAACTCTGGGCTATCTCGCGCGCCTGGTCCACTGGGATGCACGAGCAGGATTAATGGCTTGGCTCCTATGTCGAGGGCTAGGCGTTCTAGGTTTGGCGATGAGTAGTCAGTGAGCCTCTTTTGATTCCTATGTTGTGATTGAAAGATAGTTAATACTGGGATTCTGCAGTATATCTACGTAGTTTCCCCTGCGCTCTAGGTGGCCAGATCCTTCAAGGTCTGGCGTCAGATAACCTACTACACTTCAATCTCAACTCGATTTACGCCCGTGCATCTTCTGCTGAAGCTGTATCCGTATTAATGGGTTTATCTTTAGCTTTTTATATGGCAGGTATGGCCATCGGCCCCGCTATCGCCGGATTCTTTCCATCCTTTGAGTGGACGTTCATCGTGGCAACAACTCTTTTTGGTGCCATTATTCCGTACATCTGGACAGTTATGTCAAGCGGCAATCCGAAAAATACGCACAACGTCGGAAAATATCAGTCACCAGCCAATCCAGAGTCTGCCCCAGAGGTACCTTCCAGCAAATACAAGTACTTGGCAGCCGTCCTTGCCCCAGCAGGACTCTTTTACGAACGTCCTAGAAGTCTTCTTCAGGGACTCTCATTATTCTTCTACAATATGGTTCAGGGCTATCTCTTCAATCTGATATTTGTCTTTGCTTCTGTACAGTTTAGCTTTACGTCAAAGGAAAATGGGCTCCTCCTCTCCCTCATTGCCATTGTGGCAGCCTCGTATCTCTTGGTATCACTGTTCATCATACCACGTCTCGCCCTTTATTTTGGATGGTCTTTCACAAAATCAGCTACTATCCGCCCTTCTGCAATGGGAGAGAATTCTTCTAATAACCCAACAATGCGCCAGGGGAGAAGTTGGGATTTGGGAGCTGGCGCTGTCTCGATACTCATTCAGACAGTGGCTGTAGCAACCTTATCCCAGGTCCGCCAACCCTCACTAGTCTATCTAGGAGCATCTTTAACAGCATTAGGTCTAGCAGCACCTTCTTTTATTAAAAGCTACTTTGTTGCTTCCTTGCCAGATCCTACACAAGGAGTGGCTGCGCTAGCACTCATGGAAACCAGCGGAGGCCTTATTAGTCCTTTAGTACTGGGTGCCTGGCAGGCTCAACACCCAGGCAGCTCAGTTTTCTATTTAGCATCAGGGATTTTGGGTACATCATTGTTTTGTTTAGTAATAGGAGCATTTTTGTAAGGTTATATATATTACGACCTGAGTTTTGCTCGTTTGTTTGTTTTCTATGAACGACCCTGCTAATAAAGCAGTATAATCTCATATTGTGTAACGAACCGGGTCCTATATATTTGGTATGATTTCATTTAATCATAGGCGCCTAGGGAGCGCAATCAATCTTAACTACATAGTTGTTTTATTTATTTCCTTATTTTAAAGGTTTAAATTCTTTATCATTTAATTTACAATTATTCAATAGCTATTATTTTTATAATAGACCAAGTCCTATAAGTCACTATAGGTTAGCTGTTCCCAAAAGACAAAGTTCTAGGCTTTAAGTTTATGTTAGTGGATCGGTTAGGTTGGCAACAGGCAGTACAAAGATTACAAAGATAATAGAGTGGTAATGAATTTTAATCTAATTGCTATATAACAACTGGCTATCTAAGCTATCTGAACAAGTGATATAAAGTAAACTTATATATTCAATTGGCCTAGATGGGATCGCTTAGGGTTGTTTTAAGGCAAATTGGATTAAGTGATGGATGAGTATTGGTGAGATAGTTGCAAAGGCCAGAAGGGAGGAAGAGCTCGGCCATGATAGACGTGGCAAGCTGGAAGACAGTATTATACTACTACTATTATTATTATTCAAGATATACATTGGAAATAACACGGACCTAAGTGGTAGCTTTTACGACCTGGTCCTTCGTAACAGTTAGATCCCTTATAAGCAGCTGGTTCCGTTATAATAATTGCTACAAATGCAATTATTAGCTTAATTTTTTGCCCTGTTGGTTTAACGGTATAACGGACCGTTGAAGTAGCTTAGTTAAAATACAACTATAAACAGGGGGCTCCCAATAATAAAAATAGTTTCAACAATTGACAATAGAAAAGTAGGATTATTATATAAATTTTATTTCTTTTTACTTTTATTAATTTTATTTCCTTTTTTATAGCCCAATGCTTTATTTTAAAAAAAAAATTATTTTATTAATATTTATTATAACTTAAATAAAAATATATACTTTATTAATAAAATATAAAAAAAACATTTAATTAAAAATAAAAAACCTTAAGTTTATTTAAATAAAATTAATTTTAATTATAAACTTTAAAATAAAATAATACATAAAATTAATAAAAGAAATATTATAATATAAATTATTTAAAATAATTAAATATATGTATTTAGTTTATTAATTTTGTTTGAATAATTAAATAATTAATCATTAATAAAATAGTAAAATTAAATATAAATTATATTATTTATTTTATTTTATATATTTATAATTATAATTTTTTTTAAAATTATTTTTTATTTCTTTTATTAATATAATTTTATAATTAAAATATAATATTATAAAAATATTTATTTTATATAAAAATAAAAATTAAAATAAAATAAAATAAATATTAAAAAAATATTAATTATTTTTAAAATAATAAAATATTATATTTAATTTTTAATATAATAGTATTAATAAATTAATTATTAATTTTAATATATTTAAATTTAATAAAAAAATAAAATATTTTAATAAAAAATAAAATATTTTAATAAAAAATAAAATATTTTAATAAAAAATAAAATATTTTAATAAAAAATAAAATATTTTAATAAAAAATAAAATATTTTAATAAAAAATAAAATATTTTAATAAAAAATAAAATATTTTAATAAAAAATAAAATATTTTAATAAAAAATAAAATATTTTAATAAAAAATAAAATATTTTAATAAAAAATAAAATATTTAAATAAAAAATATTTTAAATTAAAATAATATATTTAAAAAATATATTATAATATTATATTTAAAATAGATTTTAATTTAATAAAACTTTTATTAATATAGTTAATATAAATAAAAAAATTATTAATTAATTAAAAAAATATTAAAGTTTTTTTTAAATTATTAATTTTTATTTATATAAAATATAAATAATATAAAATATATAAAATATTTAATTAAAAATTATTTTATTAATATATTTATAAAAATAAAGCTATTTTTATAACTTTTATAATATATATTAACGTAAAAAAAAAAACTATACTTTTATTAATTATATTTATTTATAGTTTTACTATAATATATACTTTTATTAATTTAGGCTATAATAAATTATAATAAAAAATAATAAAATTATATTATTAAAAATAATAATAATAAATTAAAAATTTTTTTTAATATTATATAAAATTTCTTTTTAAAATATTATAATTATAAAAAATTAAATTATATAATTAAAAACTTTTAAATTTTAAAATAAATATTTAAATATTTTAA
>NW_014013716.1:0-13329 GCF_000170995.1 Trichoderma virens Gv29-8
TTAAGTTAATAATATTATTTATTATTATTATTATAATAATTTTTATTTTATTTAATATTTTTTTAAATTTATATATATTTTTTTTTAATAATTAAATATTATATTATAAAATTAATATAAGTATTATTAAAAATAAAAATTAAAAAATTACTTACTATTAATTAATAAAATTTGATTTTTATTATAAATATAACTATAATAAATATATTTTTTATATTTTAAATATTTAATTATTATTTTATAAAGTAATTTATTAACTTTATAATAAAAATAAAATATAATAAAAAATTTAATAGTTTTAATTATTAAAACTACTGTTTTATAATAATTTAATTTATTTTTTATATTTAAAAAATACTATTTAATAATACCCTTAAATATAATAAATATAAAAAAAAAGAAATTATAAAATTAAATTATTATAAAGTTAAATAATACTTTATATATAAATCTTAAAGGTAAAATTAATAAAAAAAAGTTTTATATTATAATTTAAAATAATAAAAATATATATTATAGCAATATTTTAAGTAAATATAATTAATAAAAATATAGTTTTTTTTATTTTATATTAATATATATTATAAAAATTATAAAATTAATTTTATTTTTATAAATGTAATAATATAAATTTAAATAAAAATAAAAAAATAATTAAATATATAAATTTTATTTATTACTTTTATTTAAATAATTTAAATAGCTAATTATTAATAAAATATTAAAACTAAATATAAATTAACTTTTTATTTTACTTTTATATATTTATAATTATAACTGCTTAAAAATTATTTTTTATCTTTTTTATTAATATAAACCTATAACTTAAGCTTATTACTTTAAGAACCTTTACTTTATATTAAAAATACAAATTAAAATATTATAGTAAAAATAAAAAAATAACTAAATATATAAATTTACTATATTATATTTATTTAAATAATTTAAATAATTAATTATTAATAAAATATTAAAACCAAATATAAATTATACTTTTTATTTTACTTTTATATATTTATAATTATAATTATTTAAAAGTTATTTTTTCTTTATTTTATTAATATAAACTTATAATTTAAGTTTATTACTTTAAAAACTTTTACTTTATATTAAAATAAAAATTAAAATATTATAATAAATTTATATTTATGTATTTATTTAAATAATTTAAATAGTTAATTATTAATATAATAATTAAATTTAATTTAAGTATTTTCTTATTAATTAATAATAAAATTATTTATTTATTAACTTAATTAACTGTAAATTTAAATTTATATTATTAGTTTATATTTTATAAATAATTAACTTTACTTTATTAAAAAAATATAGTTTATTATAGTTTATATTTTAATATTAAATATTTTTTTTAAAATTTTTTAATTTAATTAACTTTATTAAAAAATTATTTAAATTAAATAATATATTTTAAATATAATTTTTATTATTATAAATTATAAAACTCTTAAACAAAATTTTTATTTATTAATTTAAAAATATTTTTTTTTTAATTTTTTTTAAAAAAAATTAAATAGTTTTTAAATGATTTTTTTATTTACTATATTATTTATTTTAAAATTAAAAAAAAAAAAAAACTTAAATTAATTTTTAGTTAATTTTATTAAAAACTAAATATAACTTTTTTATATTTATTAACTATAATTTAAATATTATATTTAAAATTATATTTTATATTAATAGTAAAAGTAAAAAAAATTACTTATGTTAACTAATATAAAAATAAAACGCTCCAATTTATTTAATTTACTTAGCTAATTTCAGTGGAGCTGGGATGCAATTTAGTTATTACTCTGTACTTCGTAGCCCCCAGCACTTTGGTAGGGGGAGGATAGTTGTAATGTATCTATGCTAAATTTATTTTCGTATATACTTAGTACTAATCTCTATATTTGTCAAAGGGCTTCTCAGTCAATCCTACTAACTCCAAAAAATAGCAGAAAAATACAGTAATGCCGGCTATACAAAGAGCGCAGATTGATACTGTCAAACTTTCCTAACAAACTGGGTCCAGTTAGGTAAGTGCCTGCCCATACTTTCCCAGACCTCCTATTCAATGATAGGAGGGGCAAGGGGGGGTTGTGCCCTTAGCTAACTATTTCCTTAGCAAAGGCCAGGCCTTTTCAGCTGAGTTTTTCACCTGCACTATTTCCTAATTCAATTTGGGTGCTCCACTAGCTGAGAACAACCCACAAAATTGTATTGTTCACTCCGATCATCCGCGCAAGTGAACCTTGCAAGTTGCAGGGATTAATTTCTTTTGCCACACAGCTTGCATAGCTCCCCTGGAAATGCCCATTTTTAAGACTGGACTATTGCTTCGTCGACATTGGTACGAGTACTCCTAATAACCTAGTCTCAATAGTTTGTACACGTATCCACTGCTACAGCTTTCGCATGTTTGTTGGCCGTCGTTTAGAATAGGGTGCTGGATCAACTAGATGGGACACCGAAGGCTGAGGATAAATAAATCTGGTACTGCCTCCCGCTGCCATGGGCTCCTTCGGGTTTGTCAGGATTTCTTTCACCTTGAATTCCTCGTTTGGTCAGCATTCTCTGTCACTCCGTATCCCTCGGAACGAAGTCACTCTTTTTTTTCAAATATTAAAAAAGGCAGAAAGCCAGCCTGAAGATGTATACTGCTGGGTTCCTCGTCGTTGCCAGTCTCCTGGCCGCATCTGCCAATGCTTATCCCGAATTCAACGAGAGGAGAGATTGCTCCCACAACAACTGTCTCCGTGCTGTAAGTCAAGGACGACTTATCAGGATGCCGAAGGAAGAGTAGGTAGAGTATCTGAAGCTAACAAGGGGAATTCTAGGTTATCGCCAGCGCGGTCCCTGGGGGCAATGCGCGAGGCTCAGCTGACTGCTCCTCCTACTTCCGCAAGACCGTGACGGCCTCTGCAGCGTGAGTGGCTTAGCTATACCTTGATGTGAGAAAAGCATGGGGCCTAACAGAATGTTCTGCAGCACTGCGACCATTACCCTCACTAGTACCTTGACCGGGGACCCAGTCTATAGCACCGTCACCAGCGTTAGCGTTGTGCCTGTGACTGTAACAACAAGTGTGTGCACGGCGGCGGTGGTTACTGTAGTCCCTCGCGCAGACAAGCGAGAAGTCACTGCCGATGATCTCAATGCTCTGCCGGTTCATCAAGAGGTCCATCAGGTCCGCCATGCCCGTGCTTGCCCTGCCAAACCTCCAGCTTCCTCCACCGCCAGCACGTCTTCCACTACCGCTGCTGCCACCAGCACATCTTCCACTTCCACTGCTACCACCACCACCAAAGCCACCACCACAGCGACCCCCGTTTCAGGTATTCCCACATACGCCTCAGCCTGCGGTGGCGTTTCTGCCTACTCGTCCGCGTGCTCCTGCAATGGTATCCCGGAGTCTACGGTGACCCTTCCCCAGGTCACCAATACGGTCACCGCATGGGCTAGCCAGACTGTCATTCCGACCTCAGCCACGACCGTCGACATTGTGTCCAGCTCCACCACCACTGTTACCATTGCCGCGAATCCGACCATCCTCGGCCCATCGTTTTATGTTATGGACGCGGCGAATGGAAGAACTCTCGCTGCGGGGGGCAGCGGTCTCCAACTCATTGAAAGTGCGAATTCTCATGCACCCCTCACTATCAACGGCTGTGGGAGGGTGGCATCAGCCGTCCTGACGAACAATTACCTAGTTTCCGCTGGTACCGGCAGCGGTGATGAAATTTCCTTCGCCACCAACCCGTCTAGCGGTTCCATTCACTGCACGGTCCAGAACCCGTCTGTCCCCTCTGGTTCGTTCACTTGCCAGAGCGACAATGGCGTGGATACCGTCCTCAACGTATGCCCCGGGAACAACGTCGTCCAACTCAGCTCGGCCCCCATGGCCGGCTGCCTGCAGCCTGATTTCACTGTCGTCCACACCTAACGATGCCGATCAGGAGTTATCGGAAGTTTGAGTAAACGTGATGTGTTATGTCGCATTATACAGCTTGCATGGTATACATAAAGAACAATATACCTACCTAATTACATTTATGTTGCACTTGCTATTCCACCAGGATTCCAATATGTGATCTCTGACAATGATTGATGCCAATGAAGTGAAGTGTTGGTTCGGCTCCGCTCTGCGCGGTCACCACCCATCCGCAGCCTCGATATAGCTTTGGCCAGTATCCCAAAACGCCCAAGTTCCAAGATTCCGTTCGGATCCAGTGTATCTTTCAGCTTATCGTTGAACTTCATGAGTAACAGTCGTTCCATTCCTACGTGCGCACCACCTAATCCATAAGTACCAGATGCGTCCTATATTTCCCAAACCCCAGATTCAAATCCTAAATTTCTATTAGATGAAAGAAGATAGGCGAGAAACATAATATAGCTACCCTTCATAACCTAACCCTTTATAAACTTACTGTAACTAGCCAATTCTTAAGCTTTGTTTTCCAAGCGCATCTACGTACCCTTAAAGCTCCGTTAGGTTTTGAAAACATAGTTAATATTTACTTTCGTATTTCAGACTATTAAGGCTAGACCATTCCCAAACGGTTACGCATTTTGTCAGCCAGTGTCTTCATTCTTAGGTCAGAAGGTCCTAATCTTTAATTCTGAAGAAGTCATAATAAAAACCTTAGTCAAAATCAAGCGAACTGCTGCAACAATAATAACATTATAGGGGCTAGCGTCCTTAGTAGTAAAGACAAAGGTAAGTTATTTTTTCCTTATAACAGAATTTATTTTCAGCTCTTCTAAAAGATTCTTAGGTTTCCAATAAAGGACAAGGTAATAACTCGTAATTTAACATTTCCTATGCTATTTAGTATAGCCTAGTATATCACCTGTAAACTTCTAGCTATATTATATAATTCTACTAACTTTATTCCAAGATTCACGCTGACGGCACATTGTCGCTCTGTAATCTTACAGCGTTTTCTTCTGCTAGGATGTTTGCACTTCTTTGACGTGCCCATTCTTATAGCTTGGTAAAATTTCGACAAGTATAAACCTGTTCAAAGTCTGGAATAAGCTTTTTTCTTAATTCAGACCAGACGTCTGGAATAGGTGTCATATCCCCATTGCACATAATAGCTTTGCGAAGTGTATCAATACAGTGATCTAATTTGAATTCTTAGCAAATCTTAACATCCCTTTTCATTTAAGTGTCAACAACTGTACCGATATGCAACATTAGATCCGGCCTTTTTTCTTTGGGATAAAACTCAAGATATAATGCCTTTCGAATCATATTCTATTTACTATCTCATCAGGATCATCCCGTTTTTATTTCATAGCAAAAAATATATGGCTTACCAAGCAATGTAGGTCGTAAAACACTTCGAGGCTAAACGAGGATTAACTTGATTGTCCGAGTCTCAGATGTTGTCTAATAGCCTACTTTACTTCGTAAAGATTATACTCTTCTACAAGGTAAATATCGTGTCCGACATATTCTACCTCTTCCTAAGTTAAAAATAAATCTTATGCTAAATTCATCCACGTCAGCCTTTGAAAACATTCCCATATCTATTTCTTTTCTCACTCCAAATAATATCGCTCTATACTCAATCTAATACAGGGTCTAGTTTTCCGACATAGCAAGGCTCTTTTAGATCAAACGTTCGATATAAGGTCCCATTATTATCAAATCGAAGTCCGCTTTTAAACTTTATTAAGACTGTTTCAATCACTGCCCTAGCAGGTTCTATTAGAGTCTTTATTAGCTCTTACCTATTTAAAACATTTACAAATGCTAATACCTAGGTCTGTCAAAGTGTAGGCAGCGGCCCCGTTGCCTAAAGGGTTTATTAAATATAAATGCAATAGAGTGTTCAGAATCAAAAAAATAGCTAAAAAGGCAAGATAAAATAGACCTTGTGCTCTCCAGAACTTCTGACAAAGTGTTCTATCTGTTGCACTTAAACATCGATTCCAATTTATTGGCGATGGTTAGACTTCATCTTCTAATAGTCGCAAGGCCTCAATATTTTCAAATTATTCCAGTTACATAACTATATTAAATAAATGAAAAGTAAAGTAAAAAAAGCAAATGGAATTAAGAGGTCATTTGCAAGAGAGATAATTTAATTTACATTACAAAGGGAATAATATGCAAGGAAGAATTTATATTATAAATACAAAGGCACATATATAAACAATATAAAAGCGCAGTGGGGTTATTATAAAATATAGCTTCGTTATATGTGGAGACGTAAACTAAGGTAAAATAGCTTACAGGCTGTATTACTGACCTATATTAAAGCCAGTAAAAACTTTAAATATCTTCTCCAGTTACATAAAGCATTAATTTCCTTTTTTCCTAGGTAGCCTTTTGTATTTACTAACATAGCATAAAGTTCTTAGTAGTATGTTTAATCTTAGTTTCTGACAAATTCAGCTTAAAGAATTTTATTACAACCCGTTCCATCGTAACAGTTAAATCCCTTATAAGCAGCTGGTTCCGTTACAATAATCACTACAATTGCGATTATTAGCCTAATCTTTTGCCCTGTTGGCGCTACAGTATAACGGAACGTAATAAATTTCCTATATACTTTTATATAACTAATCTATAAGGACTTATTTCATTGAAAGCTTTATATTCATTATCTCACACTTAAGAAATCAACCTAATCTAAATCTAATAAATATTAATCTGCTAATATTAAATAAAAAATTTAGGTTATCACGAAGAACTTTCCGTAAATAGACAGCTGGTTAGCATACACCTTACAAAGTCAGATTACCGTTATAACCGACTCGGCGCAATACGCCATTTAGTTTCCTAGAAAAATACGAAAATGTACTAGGTAATTTTAGTCTCCAAAGCAGGTACTTCACTCAATGCTTCGTAAAAAGGGCTAAATATTACTTTTGTTTTGGCTTATACTTATAGATGTTAAGTATAGTTTTGTAGAGTTATGTGCCCGATTGGTACCTAACATAGGATTAAATTTTTATACGTAACCTCATAACAAGTAGACTTCAGTAATCAGTATAATTACGCTGTTTATATCTATCTATGTAAGAGCCTACAATAGCCAGTTAAAGTATATCGGAATTGAATTGGCTCCGTGTTAGTACTTCGTATCAGCCTCTCCCTCTTTAGCTGGCTTAGCATTCGTATCATATTCTCCCTCGGGTAAACCGCATAACTCGAGACTGGATCTTATACCTGGAGACATACATTTAAGCACATAGTTATAGTTGAAAATTTACCGTCTCAGCACTTCAGCTAAACATATATTTTCAAAGTATTCAGTTTCAGCTGTAGTATGTTTAGTAATCCCAGTGGTATGTTTAATAATCCTGGTGGCAATACCTAGACGGTGGCAATAGTATCCATATATTGACTGGAGCACGCTTGCCTATTTTAAAAAAGGCACCACAATAGTCCTTTCACAATCGCTGCAGAAAGCGCGCTGGTTGCAACTAGCTGCAGGGTGGTTTAGCGTACACCGCGTTGCACAATACCTAACAAGGAACAATCACATCGTATTCTTCTCTAGATGCCATAATACGGCTCGCGTCGCTATACAAAGCAACGCATCCTCTTCCTTCGGCTCTTCGTAAATACCAGCTTCCTGATCTGTAACCGACTATAGGTGCATCTTCCCCTTTAATTTAGCTACACCATTATCTCCGGGCGTTCGACCCTAGAAGAGATATAGACATAGATGAGACAATCGAATTCATACATAGGTCGTAGGAGCTAGGTTAAGACAAGATTATCGCAGGCATTCCATCTCACACAGTACATTACAGTATAGAGTTGAGTCTTCGCCGCCTGCCACGCAAATCTAAACTGCGGGATGTTGCTTGTAGAAGGAACTTTTGTATCGGAGTATGCAAAGTAGCTTAACAGCTCACAATAATGTCCTTGTGCCATGCCATAGAGTTGGCTGGCAGTGCCGGGATACACGACGGGTGGGCGTTTATATAAAGAGCCTCGTCTGCCGCAGCTTAAGGATACAGAGTATGTGTAGCTTTCTCTACTCATAAGTACTTCAAACATCTGAATCCTGACTCTTTCACCTCAAAAAATATCACCTACGATCTATCTACCGAGGGCAACGATAACAAAATGTTCCCTCTTACAGCTGCAATTGTAGCTCTGGCTCTAGCAGCCTTCCCTGTGGCTAAGGCGCATCCCATTGCAGAGTCAACACATAACGTTGTAGAGTCTATCGTTAAGTAAGTTATATTAAAAGTTAAAGAGTATATAACAGTGACTAAATAATCGATGCCAGGCCCCGAAGCTCTGTCGTTGTCGAATTTTGGGCAGATAACAACTACAAGGGGTCCAGCTGGGCGTACAGCGGAGACTGGAATCTATGCCAGAACATCCCTGATTACCTCAACGACAAAATCTCTTCGATTAAACCCCAGTACACCGACGGCTGCGTATTCTACAACGACTGGTACTGCAGTAGCTACTCGTTCAAAAGCACTAGCGCGCTTTCATCCCTTCAGTCTCCGTTTAACGACGCCATTAGCTCTTTCCTGTGTTTCCCAAGCGGCAATAGTGGCAACTTCCTTTATGGCTGATTCAATTGATTAGATCATTATGTAGTTATTCTCTTCAGAAGTCCTAGAGGGAGGTTAAACGGGACCGGTTCGCAGTGCGGAAATAGCTAAGGTAGATTGATATATTGGCATGGAATTTACTTCCTATCTTGGTTCAAGCTTGCGGATTTTATACGTACATACATATATATATATATCTCTATATATATACTATAGTAAATTTTTTAGATTACGGAAATACTCTACAAGTGTTTAGATTGCTAGGTGTGGTTTAATTTAGACCTGCTTCTCCATATTTTAAAGTACTTATTGAAAGGCTGAAGTGGGTTTGTCCCCACGCTTAAATTGTCGTATTCAGGGCAGAAAAGCGGGTCCCAGACTTATTTATAAAAAAGATATTAGCGACGAAACGGAAGCAGAAAAACAGTCCTGTAGAAATACTAAGATATCTCAGGACAATAATAACAGGCAAAATCACATTTTCTAAGTTTAGATCTAAGGATCATTAACTCTCCATTCTTCTAAAGTTAAAATATACCTAAGTTCATACCAGTATTACTGATCTGTAATAATAACAGAGACTAAACTCTTAATCTAGATTTATATTAGAAAGTTTACGACTAGCCTCCAAGCAAAAGATTCTGCAGGGTTTTTAGCACCGGGAATATAAGTTAAGGGTTTATGTAATCGCCATATAATCCGTATGGACCTTTATAGCGTAGTGTGCGCTTTCTAAGCATACTCTCCACCTGGTGACTGTATAACAATAGCAAAGAGCTCTCGTTTTATAATCGTATAGTTTTATTCGACAGGAGAGAGCTCCTTGGATGTAAGTGCAATACCGTGTCCTTCCTAAAGGAGCCTTACGCTAATCCCAACAAGGGAGGCGTCAGGAACAATCTCTGATTATGTATCAGGTGCAAATTTAGTCAATTCAGGCGCACTCTTTATCCAGCACTAGCGGTCTAGCTCCCGAAATAACGAGACTAATCCACATTACGACCACTGTATTCCCTTGCAACGCAAACCTAGACTGTAGATTTCCCCAAGTTCTTAACTATAGTTAGTAATAAGCTACCTGTGGATATATAATAAGCAAAAATAAAAGAGACCCACAGTCGAGTTTTTACAAGGGAATACGGTAATACTCCAAACAAAGAGGCTTACATAGCAGCTCCAATTTATAAATCTGTCTTATAGTTGGTTCATCTACACTTAGCGCACTTAGCTCCCCCTCTTTTTTTCCCTATCTACTTGCCGCTAACTCTTATCTTAACCCTAGTTATTTACAACTTAAATCATTGCTTTTACGCACTTCGCTTAAATTTTCATCGCTTTATAATCTAACGGGTTAATTACCGCCAGCTTATCTCAGAACTCTTACATACTTCAACCCGCGCCGATAGATCATCGCTTCTACAAGCTTACTTCACTCTTCATAGCCTCATAACGGGTTAGCTACCATCAGCTTATCTCAGAAGTCTTACATACTTCAACCTATAGAAGAAGAAGACAGAACGTATTATTTACGGCTATTTAAGCTTATTATCTAGGGCTTCATACCCGGAGATATATTCCAGTATGTCTTTATATATCTTAGTTAAATCACGTATCGCTACACTTATGCTTTCCACATTTCTTCAGTCTAACTATATGTTTCCTTAGGCTTAATTATCGACATCTTATACGAGGTTAATAAAATTCCGTCGCCTTTATAGTCCAATCCATCACCTTGCTTTAAAAGGAGGAGGCTAGTAAACAAATCAAGTGGCTTGGTTATGTAGATCATTATCCAGAGCCCTTTTCAACTAGACTTATATAAGGACCCGATCTAGCTCTTCGGGTTTGCCTATAAAGGGTATAATCGCCGAGGTGCTAACGTCTTTTGCTTTATTATTAACCGCTATCTGACTTATATCTTTATCTAAGTCTAAGGGTTTAAAAGGAGCTAGGAGGACGTTGTGTAGATGTCTAGCTTTGGATTTGACTAAGCTGGTCTCTAAAGGTTTACTTAGATCGTTAAGAGGCCGTATCACCTGTCTTTGAATTTCTGGAAGAGAAGGCAGGCTCTTCTCTAACTTCAGTTCGCTAAGCTTCAACATGCCAATTTCCGGGAAGTCTGGCACCATTAAATAATACATCAATATAAAAGTAAAGCAAGGACAGTATATAATGATTTATATATCTCACGGGTTAAAAGCAGTTCGGGCCTACAACGCTGTGACTATATCTGGGGCCACAAGCCCTAACATTTAGTTATCCTCTAAGAATCTCCGAACCAGTTTACAACTGATTACTATACGCCAAATTTGTTATTATCTCTGCTTTTAGTGATTTCATTTCTACTGAACGAACTCTGTTCCTCTGTCTCAGTCCCACCCACTTATTTTGACGACCAAGTGCAATGTAGGAATTCTCTGTTTCTCCGCATATGCATCCAAATTGGTTATAGTTGTCCTTTCTCAACTAGATGCCTATTACTCCTCATAATATTCTGCCGGCATTTGGGAACTAAGATGCCATAGGAAGTAGCTCCAGCTGGCCTCTAAATACAGATTGGCCCATCAGTGCCGCTAACCACCATGTATGGAACCACTATGACGTCCTTAGAGCCAATTTAGCTGCACAAGTACGTGTAGCAGACAAGCTTCTCAAGCATGAAACCCTCTTTGTAAGGACCGATAGTTCCACCAGAAGATGAATTAGAGTAGCAGTCACCAATCGCGTTTCCGTCTTTGCTTCTATCCTAAATGTACAGCTTGTAGCTGCCGTCTGACTGCTTGTAAAAGTCGAGGCCTTGCACACCGCAAAAGTTGCTCGCATAGCGCATGAACATCTGTGAACCACCAATAGCTCCCTGAATATCGGCGTTCTGTGAAACAGCGTAGTCGATTCTAGAGCAGCTGTATTTGTTGGATGGAACCGGATACTTTTGAGTAGATCCCTGATGTTCGACGATGTGGAAATCTGCTGTGGCAAAGCCTATAAGCTGGGTTGCTAGGCACAATGATATAGCTAAGAACTTTATTTTGTTTTAATAATGACGACGATGGGGCTAGGTGCGTAAGTTAGGATACTATAAGCCTAAGGGGAAATATGGCTTAACTAGCAAGAGGATGGTTAACATACTGATAATTTAGTGTTAAGACAAATGTAATAAAGGCTACTTGCTAAATTGTGAGAGATACGAGGGCTACTATGGTCCTTAAATAGATAAACTATAAGCTAGGCAAAAGAGTTGCATTTTCCCATCTGCTATGAACGAGCTCTGAGCTAAGACTTGCTGCATAGAATCCCCGTACTAAAGAGATGAAAATCTTTATCTCTTATATCGCCAAGATATATTGTGGATATAAAATGCAATACGAGATCTAGACTGAGGACCTAGTGTAATGTAACGGTGTATCCTGACATAATAATTTATAGACTTACGGACTTCCTGAGAAGGAATAACCTTAAGAGGATATTTGAACGCTAAATAATTGCTGTTGCTCCCTGTTAATGGAAGGGGACAATTATTAAGGTAAGTTAGTCGTATTAACGAGGGCAGGCTATCCTTAGCGTAGGATAATACTTTTTTGGTTACAGGGGGGCTCTATCCGTTGACTTACGCTGAGTTTTAATTAATAATCGATTTCACTTACTATTTGGTATAGCTTGTATATGTATAAAGAAAGGATTCAATTGGTAACGCCGTGTGTTCTGGTCCATAGATTTTACACCAGGCTATTATGTTGGAAGGGAGGTTGGGTGTAATATTATATTTATTAAAGGTCTTAGTTATTTAAATATAAAGTTAAAGGCAGAACCTTTTATATATATATAATCTATAAAATTTAATAAAATAAATTAAATAAAAATTATTATATAGTTAATACTTTTACTTAATTTAATTTATTAATTTAAATTACTTTATAAATATATATATTAATTTATAAATAGGCTTTTTATACCTTTTATAATTAATTTTTTTTTTAATTTTTAATAAAAAAAAGTTTTATAAAAATATAAAGTTTTATTATAAAATAAAAGGTTTTAACTTTTACTTAAGTTAATTAATTAAAGTTTATTAAATTATTTTTTTTTTATTTTTATTATTTTTTTAAATTTAATAAAAATTTTTATAAATAATAATTTAATTATTTTATTTATAATTTTATTAATTAATAAAATATATTATAATTATATTTTTTATTTTTATATTTATTTATAAATTTAATAATATTATATATTAATATATTTTATATAATTATAAAATTTTAAATTTTATATAAAATTAATATTTTTTTAATTATTTATATAAATTATAATTATTTTATTTATAAAATATAAAATAAAAATAATAATTATAATTAATTTTTATATTTAAATAATTTTTTTTATTATTTATATTTAATTTATATATTTAACTTTATAAATAAATAATATAATAGTTATATATTTTTTTAATAATTAATTAATAATTATAAAGCTTAAGTTAAAAATATAATTATAAATAAAATATTAATTAATTTTATTATTTATATAATTTATATATATATATATTTATAATATTTATAAATTATTTTTATATATTAATATATAATTTATTATATTTTTAAAATAATAAAAAATTTATTATATATTTTATTAATATAATTCTTTTAATTTAATAATAAAATAATTATAAAAAAATATTAAAAATATAATATTAAATTATATATTTAATATTACTTATATAATTAATTTAAATTTTTTTTATAATTCTTTTTATTTTTAATTATATTTAATTTAATATTAATATTTAAAAAG
>NW_014013717.1:0-16226 GCF_000170995.1 Trichoderma virens Gv29-8
TTAACTTTAATATATTTATTTATAAATAATATAAAGTTATATTTTAATTAATTAAAATTATATATATTTTTTTTAAATTTTAATTTAAGTTTATCATATAATTATTTAATAAAAATTAATTTTTTTATTTAATTTTATTAAAAATTTTTTTAAAAATTATAATATAATTTAAGTATTTTTTTTTAATATATATTAATAAAATAATTTTTAATTATATAAATTTCTTTAATATTTTTAAAAACTTTTTTAAATTTTTTTATATATTTTTTATAATTATTATAAAAATTTTTAATTTTTTTAATTTTTTTAACTTTAGTTTTTAAATAATTATTTAAAATAAATTTAAATTATTATAAAGTTTAATTTTTAAAATAAAAAATAATAAAATATAATTTTTTTTAAAAATATTAAAAATATTTTTAAAGTTTTTAAAATAAACTTTAAATTAAATTAAATATTATTTAAATTTTTTAATATTTTTATTATATATAAATAATAATTAATATTTAATAAAAATTTAAAAATTTTTTAATTAATTATTTTTTATTTTTATTAATTTTATTAATAAAAGTTTTATTAAATTAAAATATATTTTAAAAAAATATTATAATTTAATATTTAATTAAACTTTTTTAATTTAAAATATTTTTTTTAATAATATTTTTTTTTATTAAATTTAAATATATTAAAATTAATAATTAAAATATTAATATTATTAAATAAAAATTTAAATATAAAAATTTTTTTATTTAAAAAATAATTAATATTTTTTTAAATAAAAATTATTAATATATAATATTTTAATTTTTATTTTTAATATAAAATAAAAGTTTTTAAAATAATAAATTTAAATTATAAATTTATATTAAATAAAAAAAATAAAAAGTAATTTTTAAATAATTATAATTATAAATATATAAAAATAAAATAAAAAATATAATTTATATTTAATTTTAATCTTTTATTAATAATTAATTATTTAAACTATTTAAATAATTATAATAAAATAAACTTATATATTTTATTATGTTTTTTAAATTATATATAAATTAAAATGTTTTTAAATTATATATAAATTATAATATTTTTAAATTATAATAAATTATATTAGTAATTTATTAAAGGTATTATATATAAACAATCTTTTTTTAATTGGTTGGTTAGCTTAGGACATATTCTGGGGTATATACCTTTCTGGCTTTATATAAAGTTAAGTTATAACAGTCCTACTTAAAGTATTAAACTAAGTTAATAAAAATAGTTATTTTAGGTTGCATTATTTAACTTTACATAGTTCATATATATCAGCAGTTTACTAGTAATCAGCGTATTGTTGCAGTTGAACAACCAGTGGATTAATGAACAGGTATCCTTAGGTAACTTCGCAAGGAATCCGACGGGCGCAAATTTGGGAACCCAGTTGCATTCGTACTTATGGCGCGGGTGCTTGAATCCACGACGTGGTAAGGCAATTCTAATGGCATATGATAGAAAAGGTGGTGGGGGTGCGCTGCGATAAGTCGGTCCCGGCTGTTGTGGAGGCCTGCGTGATGATAGATTAGCTTGCCTGCTGGGTAGCTTGCAAATGTGAATTAGCTAACCCTGTTTGGATCGGGAGGAATGCCGACACTGCCGCCAAAGGGGTGTACTAAATTAAACTACTGTAAAATACGGGGCTACAAACATCATGGGGTCGATCATGAAATCAATGAGCTGGGTTGTGGACCAATCATGGCACAATCAAATTCCAATTAGGGAAAGTGGTACCTTCCAAGCATAGTATGATTTAGCGTTGCCGGCCGCTATGGGAGTGGCGCGGCATAATTCGGCTAAAAACCCCAGTTTACTAGTCAGCTGGCCTCCGAAAAGCAATCACAAGCGTGAAATGACAGTGAGTTAACCCTTATTGCGCTAAGTAAGCCTTACCTACAAATTACAGGTTAAAATACATTTAATGTGCATTTTATGACACTGCCGAGTGGCTTGAGCGTTGTCGGGACTGAAAACCCCTATTGATGCCGGATTCACTACGACACAGACGGTGAACTCCACTTTGAGCCCATTTTAGTCCAATCACAGGTCTGGGTTGCGCCAGGTTATTGGGCAACTTGTCAGCAACAGGTACTTACCTACCTTGTCAATAGTTTGGAATCAACAGTTTGGAATTATGAAATGGAAGGCCAGGAGCTCGTAATATAGAGAGCACTAAGTGGTAACTAGACTTGGGTCATTGGTATGAGAGCCTAGTCAAATTCGTTTGCTGAGTTTCGAACGCGGATGTGGCCAGAGACGATTATTCAGAGATTCAAAAACAGTTAAAGAAGCCAATTAAATATTGAATTTGCTTCAATTATCACAAAACCACATTATGAATAAGCCAGACGAATGCGTTGGATGTCGGATCGTAATATATCTTAATATATTTCGAAGAAGCGCGGAAGTTGTGTCTTCCCGAATTAATGCAGGGTTGAGTACCAAGATGTAGAATACATAACGACCGTTTGCTGCGAGATTGCGAAAGGATAAAGTGAATCTTGCTGAGCCAAGTCCCACCAGACGGTCAACACCGTGAATAGCCTCCGCCAAAGAACTGCGTAGGTTTAAGGGCCTCATGTGGGCACTAAGTATGGATGTTGTTACGATCTAATATATACTAAAGGCTAATATAGATTGGGTTTACATCAGAAGCCATTAGATAGCTAGCTAGCTGCTTCATGGGCCCCTATGTGACGAACCGTGGACCTATAGGTTAGTATAGGTTAGGATTTCCAAGGGACAAACCTAGATTCTGGGTTTATGTTGGCGGATAGGTCAGGCTGGTTATTCCGGCAATGTAATTCTCTTAGTCACGAACGAGTAGAGTAGGTCAAGTAGACTTAATCAAAGTTGTTCATGTTATTCACAACTGGCTACCTAAGCTATCTGAGTGAGTGTGATGAATTGGACTTATATACCCTGTTGGATATCTAAGGTCGACGTCGGTTAGTGTCGACTTGCACCTTGGTCGACGTCGGTCAGTGTCGATCTTTTGCGCCGCTTTAATTGTATATTTCCACTAATCTAACATAGTGTTACATAATATAACTACTTATATGGTTGGGCGGCGGTTGGGCAGGAGGTCCCTAGCGAATTGAGCAACGGGGGATCCTTGATTTTTTATCTAAAAGAGTAGATAGTTGTTTTCTTATATAATAAATAAATTTTGTTTAGTAACGGAGGTTCTCCGTAATGCTTACTTTCTATGTGAATGAGCGGCTTGATGATGACAACCTTGGCTTATTGCCTTTAAGAAGCCGCTTGTTTGTGACGACTTGGCCGTGAGCTTAGATTGAGTGGTGATATCCTAAATTACGGCGGTTGACAAGTACATCTTGAAAGGATTTAGATCAATATCCTCTTTTCGCCTCCTAACATCCATCTTGACTAATGAGTCTATTCCCAAAGTGAATCTAAACTATTAAATTTCAGGCTGCCTGTTATGCAACCTCAGATTATACTTCAGCAAAACGTGAACTAAAACCATCTTAATCTCGTTTGATGTAAAGAAACGACCAGGGTAGGTATGTTTTCTGTGTCTGAAAGTAAGATGGTTTGGACTAGTCGTCACGGGCTGAGCTGTATTCTCCTGACCATCTACTTGACGTCTATTGAAAGGACAAATCCCATCCCACTTTTGAGGATTTTTATATACAGTGGGGTCCTACATGCGATCTGCCGAAACAGCGGTTAGGGATGAAGGTGCCGTCGGGGAGCTTGATGTCGGCGTGGACTAAGCGACGCATTGCCACTGGAGATGAGATGTTAGTGTGTATGTAGCTAACAGATTATAGACGCAGTTTGGGTCTTGTAACTGTTAATAGTAGAAGAAATCAACATCGACTCTTTCAGATAGAAAATCAAGAGTACCTCGTTGCCCGATTCAAAGGGGATCTTCTGCCCCATCGTCGTCCAGTTATGCAAACAAGTCGTGAAGAGTGACACGCCGCAATGTAACAGTCCAGCCAGTGTATTAACAACTGACTAGATGATTCTAACGGATATCCAAATATAAGAAAGAAAGAGAAAATAGAAAAGAGAATAAGGAAAGGAGAGCTCTGAAGCTCCTGTGGTTACCGCTGCTAATCTCGCTTATGCTGGGTCTCCGGCCTACCAGGCCAGGGACGGAAGACGAGAGTGGAAGCCGAGTCGTCATCAGGTTCAGCCCGTTACAAGCAAGTGTAGTGTAACGAAATAGCAATGGATCACCGACTAACACGGGTTTGTCTTTCCTTGATGATAGACAGACACCAGGAAAGTACTTGCTTATTGAATAACATACATCCAAATCTCCTCCGGCCAGTTTCCATTACAGTGCTAAGAGGATTTTGAATCAGCTGAGCTTAATTCTCATGCCCAAAATTCCAACTGACGCATGTATTGCAGCCAAGACTACTCGGGTTTGATGTATTCAACAGAGTCCTCATACACTTTTCCTATGCTTGAAATCGAACTTGATGCTCTTGATGGGGGATATACCTGCCGTGGAAGCTCTTGGCGTGTAATAACCACATCTGAGATTGAACTGAGTTGCTGAGCTGGTATTGGGACTGATATATCAGGAGATCTGACCAGAAGTTTCTTAATAAGCGGTTTCACCAATGGCAAGCATCCGCAAATAAGTGTGATATTTATCTCTAGTGAAGTCCACACTGATTGAGCTATTGTGACATCAGCAGAGAACGCCGTATCACCACTGAGTGATGCATGACCGGCCCGACACTTACAATTTATATAATCCAAACTTGCCTTCTCCGATCTCATCACGCGAAAAAGTCTGAAACTGCAGGCACTAGATTGCATCAGTACAGAGAAACAACACTCGACCATAAAATGCTTACAGGGGCTACTTACAAGATTCCCAGGCTGAGGAGACAAGTCGCAGCGAGCTTCTGCCTCAGGGAGATTTTCAGTGTCCAAATGGGGTGTAATGGGATAATAAGCAGAGCTGAATCTCCTAGTAAGGCTAGCGCACCGATCGCAGCTGAAAACGCCTGACTTGGAATACAATGCCCAGCCTGATGCTCGTCATAGAAATACGATATAGGCCAGCACTGAAAGATGCTGATCAACGAAGCACTGATCATCCAAAGAATTATGAAGATGCCAAGCGAATTGAGACATCTAGAGACAGCGGTCTTGATAGCGAAAACATGTTTGAGAAAGAAAATAACACCAAGCTTGATGAAACCTATCGACATCGGCCAGAAGTCTTGGACGAGCCAGTTACCCTATTGTTTACATGTCAGTCAATAACATGCTTCACCACGACTAATGTTCATTTCGCCTGCGATCTTACGTATTTCAATCGACTCTCTTCTTCAGAAGAATCTCCAAAGGCAGGACCGACATCGATGAAGGAGGCTGTTGACCAGAGCAACGTTAGTTACAGCACTTGGAGAGACGAAACGATTAAGTTTTGGGAGATTTGTAGCTCAACTGACTCTGAAGAGTCGCACCGGTAGCAGCATAAGACAACAGCAGGCCAATTCCCGTTAAGTAGTCATCGACCCTACAGGAGCCATTTGTTATGCGCGAGGCGCAAACACGTAGAACATATAGAATCGTCGACATCATTGCGAAAACGATGGGAAGCACGACTGAGATGGTCTTCCACGATGCGCTGATTCTGGACTCGGAGTCGGCCATGTTCGGCTATGCAATTTCGATCCACACGCTCTCATATGTAGATATGGTATATCCCTTTAGTGTCGTTGTTAGCTTCTAGGTACAGGGAAGAGTTTCAAGCTTTAAAGGATGATAGCGGCCTAGGTTTGCTTTATTATGTGCCGCCCATGGTTAGCAAATTACTAATGACGGACAGTGTCCATCGACGACAAACTGGGATCCACATATGCAAACCTGGTGAGACATCTCCAAAATGAGGGCCCCGATGGACAGGCGGTAGAGTGTCCAGTTAAAATTGCGCTGAATATTTAGACATGCAGAAGTTATCTTGAATTACGGGGTTAACGTAGTTCACGGACCCTGAAATTAAAATTAACGATTTCATGGGTTAAAGGTTTTCTCTGGTGCAAATACAATCATCGATTGAGACCCATGGCCTATTTCATGGATCGCAGCGTCGTTCAATACAGCTCGTTTGAAGGATGTGTCACGGAGGATGTTGCAGGAAATTGTTAGAGTGACTCCTAAGAATGAATTAGAGAGAGACATGGTGCCATCTTTCTTAGAACGATAACATTGTACTGATGTGTGGGGTGTGTGTATTGTGTGTTTTCTCATCCCGCAATTAAACCTGAATTATGCAAATTCTGAGTAGCCTCCGCCGTTGTTTGTATCACTGCCTCCATAATCCATAATTTTGTATCGTTTTATGCCTTACACCCCTTACAAATGGTCGCTAAGCCGGCCTTTGGATATAACGATATCGTAAAGCTGAGCATGGTGTGTCGGACATTGCGTCCATATAACGATATTGCATTTGGACGAAAAAATAAAAATGAGGGCGGAAGTAGCCTGTAGTTTTCTGGAGGACCTGGGTTACGCCGTACAACGCAATACACACACCCGATGTGTTTAAATTACAGCACTTGAGTCACGATATGCCCCTGGGCGAAGGCTCAACCCCGAGCCTAACGAAAAAGAGACACAAGATCAGACGATTTGACCGGAGAATGATCAATTCTAGTTCTAAAATTATTACATGCGCCGCATCGTGACTCAAGATTGCCCCGGGTGTATCCAACAGCAATTGGACAACACGCATTTCCCACAGCATACGACGTAACATGGCCAAGGAACCGATGTTTATGCCTGCTCAAGAGGCCATCCCGGGCTGGCAAGGTGTGTCAGCACCATAATCTATTTCTCCACCCGTGATTCCACATCCATCGCCGATCCGCATTCGTGGAGTGCAGTTGCGCTGTTGTTGACACGCTTCCTCCACCAGACAGATCCGATAGCGTCCTCAGTGTCTGATTCGTGGGAAAGAGTCCGAGCCCATCGCCGACGGCCCGCCAGTTAGGCCGCCCCAGCAATAAGTGGTCAGGGGGAAATTCGACAGACAGCATAGGCCACAGTTCGGCTCGAGATTATAATTTTGACGTCTTCCTGTACCCGCTTATCACGGCCTAGACCTGCCTAAAAACAAGGTGGCTATTCGTTCACTTTCCAATCAGCACGCTAGTAGTGTTAAAGAGTACAGACATATCAGAATTATACCCGTTGGTTCCACTTTTAGTGACCAACTGTAAGGCTTTGCCTTACAATTGGGCCAGAAATTCATAAAACGCCCGGAAAATGGAAACAGACCTAGTTTAGTTCTAACCCTTATACAATTTATATAGAAATAACAACAACAACGTATTATTAACGATTAAAATTATTATTAAATTTAATAGTAGAATTTCCTTCTACTTTTAAAACTACAGCCGCTGTTTTATTTAATTATAATTAACCTCTAAAGGTTTAAAAATTATATTTTATATAGGGTGCCACTATATACTTTAACGTAAGCTTTACTGCTGTTTAATATATAATTTACTCTTTTTAATACTTTAATCTTTTTTTATAATAGTTTAGTTAACTATACTTTTTAATAAATAAAAAAAATAATTTCTTTATTATATATATAATATAATTTTAATAAAAAGGGTTTTTTATTATAAAACTATAAATTATAGCTGCTAATAATAATCTTTAATAATAAAAAAATATTATTTAAAACCTTAAACTTATATTAAATATTATTTAATTAAAGTAAAATATAAATAAATTAATAAAAATTATAAATATTTAGTAAATTAAATTTTTATAATTAATTTTATAAAAATATTTTATTTATAATATATTATAATAAAAATAAATAAATATAAATTTAATAATTATTTTATTTAATATTAACGTTATATTAATATTTATAAAAATTATAATAATAATATAATTATAATTTTTTATAAATATATATTTTTTTATTTTTTTTATTAATATTTTATTTTTTTAATTATTTATTTATATAAAACTTTTAAAAAATATTTTATATAAAAATATAAAATTAAAGTAATTTTTATTAAAATATTTATTTATTTTTAATATATTTATTATTTAAAGTAAAAAATTAAAAAGTATAATAATAAAGTATTTAATTATAATATAATGTTAATAAATATTTAAAATAATATTATATAATAAAACTTTAATATTATTTTAAAAGTTTAATTTATAAATATAATTAATGTTTTTTTTTTAAGTTTTTAATAAGTTTTTATAGCTAAAAAATATTATACTTTTAACTTTTAATAAATTTTTTATTAAAACTTATTTAAAGCTATTTAAATATATATAAAGTTTTCTTTAAGTTTTTAATTATTAATATTTTAATTATAATTTTTTTATTTTATTAAATATTAAAATTAATTATTATTTTTATTTATTTTTAATAATATTATTTTATTAATTTTATATTTAAGTTTTTTATTTTTAAAAACTATTTTATTTTTAAAAACTATTTTATTTTTAATATATTTTTTTATTTTTTATTTATTAATATTATTTTTAATAATAAATTATAAAATATTTAATATATTAATTTTATATATTTATTTTATTATTTAAAAAAGTTTAATTTATAAATATTTTTTTTAATTTTTTTTAAAATTTTATAAAATTTAAGTTTTTAAAATTAAGTTTTTTATTTAATTAATTAATTTTAATATTAATTTTTTTTTATTATAAATATATTAATAAAACTAAATTATATTTTTTTTTAAAAAAATTTAATTTTTTAATTTTTAATTTATTAATATATTTAATTATTTTTATTATAATAAATTTAAATTAAATTTATAATTTATTATAAATTTTTTTTTAAATTATTTACCTAAATAATTATTAATTTAATTTTTTTTTTATTTTTTAATAATTTATATATATTAAATTTAAATTTATAATTTATATAAAATAATAAATATTTTATAAACTTTATAAATATACTATAATAAATAAATTATACTATTAATAAATATTTTACTTAATTATTTAATTTAAAATAAATATAATATTATAAATATATTTCAATAATTTAATTAATTTTTTTAATTTATTTATTTATTTATAAATAATAAATAATATTAATTTAATAATTTAAAATTAATAATTATTTAAATAAATAATTTAAAAAAACTTTATAATATATTATATATTTAACTTAAATATATTAAAAAATAAATAATTAAATATATTAATAAATTAAAACTTAAAGAATTAAATGTTTAAAAAAAAATATATAATTTATTTATATTAATATATTTATAGTAAAAACAAAGTTAATATTAAATAAATTAATTAAATAATAAATTTAATTTTTAAAACCTTAAATTATCTAACATTTTAAAAAAAATTAATATTATTAATTATAAATTTAATTTTTTAATATAAAAAAAATAAAATAAAATAATTTATTTAATATTTTATATTTTATAATAAATTAACTTTATAGCAACTGTAAATAAACATTTAAATAATTTAAATTATTATTTTTAAAAAAAGAAAATAAAAATAATAATAATATGCAGTTATACCTTAGCTAATATATATTTAAGTAATCTTTAGCTATTCCTTAAACTTAAGCTAAGTTTAGGTTAAACTTAGTACAGGCTTATAAAAGGCTTAAATTAATATTTACCTAAGTGTAACTTAAGTCTATAATATATTTTACTATTAAAAAAATATTAATAAGTAAAAAAATAAATAAAATTATAAAAAATAAAATTATTATTAAAAATATAAAACTTAAATATAAAATTAAAAAACTTATTATAATAAAATTTAATAAAAAAACTTAATAATTTAAAAATTTAGTAAAATAAAAAAATTATAATAAAATAAAAGATTTATAAAATTTTATTATATACTTTAAATATTTAAAAACTTTTTTAATAATAATATATTCATAATTTTATATTTTATAATAAATATAGAATTTTATAATAAAAATAAAATTTATTAATATAATATTAATAGAATTTTTATATTTTTTTTATTTAAAAATACTATTATTATTATATTTTTATTTATAATTAATTATAATAAAAAACTAAAAAATTAAAAAAAAAATTAAATAATATTTATTAAAAAATAAAAATAAATACTTATATATTACTTTAATTAAATTTTATAAATATAATTAATAAAAAAAAATTATATTATAATTTATTTTTTATAATTATAATAATAAATTTATAAAATAATTAAAAATAAATTAATTATAAATTAACTAATTAATTAATACTATTACTTTTTAAATTTAAAAAAGTTAAAAAAAATTAACTTTTTATTATAATTTAAAATATATAATTAAATATATAAGTTTATATTCATATTACTTATTTAAATAGCTTAAATAATTAATTATAAATATAATATATAAATTAAATTTACTTAATACTTTCTATTAGTTATATAACTATTTATATTACCTAAACATTTAACTTAACCTATTTATTAATATAAACTAAAATCTAAGTTTATCCTTTAGAAATCCTAACCTATACTAACTTATAGGTTTACAGTTCGTTACAGAGACATAAATAAATACAGTATTCTTTGCATTCTGAATATAATTAAACAAACAGGTTAGTATATATTTATTTATAAAATATACTCTATGGCTTCTAACCTATACCTCATTTAAAATATAAAGGAGTGTATAATTGAACTTTATGCCACCTTGGGTAGGTTACTAATTTAGGTCGTTAAAAATACCTAAATATCAGCGAAATGATATAACGCCCAGAGAGGGCTTTTTTAAAATACTGAGAATATTTAATAGAAAAATAAATAATCTAGCTGTATTTATTTCCTAGATTTTTGGAACTGAAGATAATACTTGGATGAAACATTGTTTCTTAATTATTCAGCCCTAAGATAGGTAAATTGTATTACCCTATCCTATACTTAATACACATATGTATATATAAATATATAAAATAAAAGAGTGCAGATATAAAAAGAGGTAATAATATAATAATGTAGTAGATATTAGTTAGCTAGATTTACTATTAAAGATAGAAAGTTATTATAAAAAAATAATTAGCTATAAATTTTATATATAGGCATTTTAATCGGTTCTCTTCTGTGTTGATGCTTTTTTCACTGCTAAGTATATGTATATGGCGATTGAACTGCTTACTCTAGGGCAGATAAACTAGGTTTCTGATATTGTGTTTGGTGTTAGTTGAGCCAGTTTAAAGTGCGTTCCTTAGCTGTTAATTAAATAAGATAGGATATTTATTTTATATTTATATATACTATTTAAAAAATATCCCCTTATATTTTTTGTTTGCGTTTTTATATGTATTCTAAGGGGTAGGGTTAGTTATAGGTTATATATATGGTGCTGTACTGTGACGCAGGTTTATTTTGGGATGGATAGATAATACTGGTGATGTTGATAAACCTAAGGTTATAAACTTATAATTGGTACGCAGCCCATGCCGTTAAAAATAGTATGGGGCCCCCTGCATTTGGCGGCCTACACCCCCCTGGTCCTGGCAAAGGGAAACTGGTCCCTAGGGCCCGGTATGGTTTGCATAGGGGGTTCGGGTTGTTTAGAGAGCTGCGGTGCAGTGCGTTGTGTTACAGGCGGTAGGGAGAGAGAATTATAAATATAAACGAAGAAATATGAGTTAAGAAAACGAGGAAACGAAAGGAGCGATAGGGGAGGTCGTGATGGTGCCTGTGGTTAGAAACGTTGGCAGATGTCGTCGAAATACCTGGAGTCTTTGATCATGCACATAATGGAAAGGATGTGATTATAAACTAGTTTTTTTAAGGCATACAGACACAAGCGGGCTCCATTCATTTGGAATCATTTTATAGCACCACAATTGTGGGCAGCTGGTACCAATACGAGTGCTGATATGACTGGGAGGGAAGTATGCCTCAAAGGTATAGACAAGAACTGACCTCAAGTATATACTTCTACGCCCTTGTGGAGTGATTCAGGTGCTATTGAGCTTCTGTCTCCGACGTCAAGCTAATGAGTTGATTCGGTTGCTGCACAGGAGAAGCCTTTGGCTATGTCATGCAGCTACAAAACTTCGCGCACCTAGTACATTGTACTTCACGATTCCACATATCACTGGTCATGGTGATGGATGTGGGCCAGTTGTTATGGCAAGGCCAAATCGGACGGTGGCGGTGGAACTCCAAGGCGGACGGACCAGGCCACCGTGCCGAGAATAGCGCACGATGTACTTGTGCCACTTGAGTAGCCACCAATTGCCTTTAACATATGAAGGACAGTGGTCGGTTATCGGCATTGCCTGTTTGGAATCAAAACATTTCGGCCAATTTTCAAGTGCGGCGTTGGCTGGAAGAAACCCAACTGGTGAGGGTTGAGCTTGGCTGGTAAACACTATATATGATCTTCAAGTCTGCCCAACCCACTATCCCTCTCATCCATCCTCTCAAGTTTCAATCTCTCTGAAAACTAACAGCGGCCACATGACTTTCAGCATCTTAAACCTGCTAGGAGGGCTCACGCTCGCTGCCGCCTCTATGCTACCGCAGTCCTGGCCATCGGTCTCCTATAAAACGGAGCCGTTCACAAGCCCGCTGCTCAACGTGACGCGCACGGGACCAACTGCGCCTGGTCTTATATGGTTTTCCCCTGCCGTCTTCTTCCCGCAGCAGGGAGGTCCGCCCACGTCGGAACTCTCGCCTTTTCTTGTCACACAGGAAGGAGAGGTTGTCTTTCACGGGCCTAATTATCCTGCAAGTCAGCCAGATTTTTTTGCTAATTTCAGACCGCAAATGTTCAGCAATGGAACGATTCTGTCGTACTATCTCGGCCAATTTGGACCAAGCATGGAGCAGGCTGTAAGTGCATGTTGACGTAGTGAGAAGTTCAGACATTCTCTGATGATTGACACCTAGCTTGGAAACGTAACGTTCCTTGACTCCAACCTCATGGTAACAAACACCATCTGTCTGGCAGATTACCCCTCATACATCCCAGGGGGCAAAGACTATCCTTGCAAAGTCGATCTCCATGAGTCCCGACGTCTGTCGAATGACAGATTTCTGGTGACGACCCATAACTTCACACAGACGGATCTTTCTGCCGTCGGTGGTCCCAAAGATGGTTGGGTTACCGACAGTCAATTCCTTGTTATTAACCCCTACACCGAGGAAATTTACTTCAAGTGGTCCAGCCTGGATCACCTCGACAAGCTTCCAGTCAAGGACTCTAAAATACTTCGACGCAACAGGGCCGGCCAGGAGTTAGGCATCACGGCGGAACTAGCTTGGGACGCAAGTGATCGTTAACCTTGATCCTGTTTCATGGGCTAATATTAGTCGATTTTAGTACTTTCACATCAACTCTGTTGATGAATTCGAAAACGGATACGTCATCTCGGCCCGCCACTTCTCCAGTGTCGTCTTCATCGACGAGCATGGAGAGGTAACTTACCGTCTGGGCGTATGTCAATAGTCTCCCATAGCCGAAGTATCGACTGACACATATACAGGGCGTCGACGGCCAGGACTTCAAGCTGGACCCTGCTGCCACTTTCGGCTATCAGCACGACGTTCATGCGCGCCGTGAGACTGACGGCTCCATCATGGTCACCATGTATGATGACGAGAACTATGACGTACCACCCATCAGCGAAGATAAGAGATCTTCCGCACTATCAGTGCGCCTCGATACGAAAGACATGACAGCCAAGCTTGACCGCCGTCTCTTTAGCAATGACACAGTTCAAGCCATCGGTTTAGGTTCATGGCAAGACCAGCCCAACGGGCATGTCTTTGTTGGTGACGCAACATTTCCGTCTATGTCAGAGTTTGACGAGAATAACAAGGAGGTGTGGAATATGCGCTACGGCTTTACAGGGCCGGGCTCGTTTCGCGCGTACAAGTTCACGGACTGGAAGAGCACTCCGTCGTACCCTCCTAAGGTGTTTGCAGAGTCTCTACAGGACGGTAGTGCGGTTGTGCACATGAGCTGGAACGGTGCTACAGAGGTTGCTAGCTGGCGCGTTCTCGCTGTAGTTGGGAGTAACGCTACATTTGTAGATGTAGGCACGGTGAAGAAGTCGGGTTTTGAGACGAGCTACACTGTCAATCGTGAAGGAGTGAAGGAGGTCATGGTCATGGCACTTGATGCTGACGGGAAGCATCTTAGCACGTCGGTTGCTTTTTCCCTGTAGGAAAGCATTAGGACCGCATCTATATGCTCATCGGTCGGAATGTATGTATTCAGATATTCCGCAAATAATAATCATCCTGTTCGTCGCTTTGGCACGCACTCTGCGCTTCCGCAGATCGGACCTGGACGTTTCCACCAGTCTTTTTATTTGCTATTGTCGGTCCATCTGCGGTTTCAATGAGAGAAGTCTTCTTCTTGGCATCTGGTGTGTGACGTTGGAATAGGATGATATCCTGTGCAAAGGCGACGCTGTAATTTTTTAAGCAATTATTTTCGCCTCATTTTCTCCTATGTCTCTTGTGATTCGGAGGTACTGGGGCAACGAAACTTGAGCATCCCGGGAAAACCCCTCTTCATCTTGCTGTCGAAAAGCAGCTTCACGGATTTATAAAGTGTTTTATGTTGAGCTATACCTAAATTAAAAAATACCAACTATTTTCTCTGCTTCTCCAGTGGCCTTTATTTGCCTTCAGTACGGATTACAGTTGCCCTATACATACTAAAGATCTATATAAAACATAGGAAATTAGCCAAAAGCTGGCTAAATTATTAAAATATTAGCAATACTCCTGGAAGTTTATTACGCAGACTAAACGGTAAGAAATTAAAAAGCTATAGGTGTAAAAGCTAAAATATTATTATATAATATATAATTAATACTTAAATAAAATAAAAAAAAAAGTATAAAGAAATCTTAAAAAAAATTAATATAATATTATATTATTAACTGTATGTAAACTTAGAAATATATATTAATAAATGTAAAATCGTTAAATGTACCTTTTAAAATGTGTTACGACCTGGTCCTTTGTGACAGTTAGATTCCTTATAAGCAGCTGGTTCTGTTATAATAATTACTATAAATGCAATTATTAGCTTAATCTTTTGCTCTGTTGGCCTAACGGTATAACGGACCGTTACAAGATGTATATCTTATTGTTAAAAATAGGGGCATTAACTTAGGAAGTATTAGTACCTAAGCGTACAGAGGTCAGTGCGGCTACAGTGCGTAAGTAGGAAGGCTACGCTTATATTGTAATAGTAATAGGCTAAACCAATTGATTATACAATTCAACACTTATTGTATTACTCTTTTAGGGATATAAATTGTTTATTTATTTATTTATTTATTTTATTATTAACGTCTACTAAGTAAGCTAGTTATATAAGTCTTTATTTAAGCATTAGGATAGTAAGAGTTACAGGTATTAAATCTTATAGTTACTATATTTTAATTTAATAAAAGAAAAAAGAAAAAAAAGTATTAATTTATATTTATAAAAGGGGGGCTGTAAAAGTTTATTTCTTTTATTAGTTTTTAAAACTTTTTATTATTATAACTTACTTTTTAAAGTTTTAATAATAGGCTTATAGAGTAAATAACATTAAATAATTATTATTATAATAAATTAATTATATTTTAAATATAAATTAATAAAAATTATTATTAAATTAAAATAAATATAACTTAATATAAATTATTACTAAATAATATTAAAAACACATAGTTAATTAAATATATAAGTTTATATTTTTTTATTTTAATATTAAATTTAACCTCTATAACTTTTATAAATTTATATTTATATTATTTATTTAAATAACTGTAATAACCTGTAAATCTATATATTAGTTTAGGTTAGGATTTCTAAAGGTTAAACTTAAATTTTAATTTATATTAGTAAATAAATTAAGCTAAATGTTTAAGTAATGTAAAATATAATATTATTAATTAATAAAAAATATTAAATAAATTTAATTTAAATATTATTATTTATAATTAACTATTTAAGTTATTTAAATAAATAATATAAATATAAATATATATATTTAATTATAAATTTTAAATTATAATAAATAATTAATTTTTTTAGCTTTTTTTAAATTTTTTTATAAAATTAGCTTTTTTAGTTTTTTTAAGTTTAAAAAGTAATAGTATTAATTAGTTAGTTAGTTTATAATTAATTTATTTCCGCCTATTCTATAAGTACATTATTATAATTATAAAAAC
>NW_014013718.1:0-11328 GCF_000170995.1 Trichoderma virens Gv29-8
ATAATTAAAGTTTTTATATTTTTAAATATTTTTATAATTTATAATAATTTCTTTTAATTTAAGTTTATAAAATAAATTATTTTAATTTACTGCTTTTTATTAAAATTTTATTAAAGTAGTATTTTTTTTTTAGTATTTATAAATTTTTTCTTTTACTTTATATTAAAATCTATTATAAAATATTTTTTTTAAAGGTTTATTATTTTATTTTAATTATATAGTTATTTTATTAAATTTAATAATATAAGTAATATATTTTTTTATTTACTTTAAGTTAATTAATTTATTTTCTAAAGTATATTATTTTTTTATATTTATAAATATTTTATTAATTTATTTTTTAAAAAATTTAATATTTTTATATATTTTTATAATTTTATAATTTATTTTTTTATTTAGTTTATTAACTTTATAATCTTTTTAAAAAAACTAAAAGTAATTTTTTATAATATTTTTAAAATAAATAGCTATAAAAGTAATTTTTATAAATTTTTTTATTAAAGTTTATAAAAAATATTAAATATAATATTAAAGTTTTATAATAAAAAGTTTAATTTTTTTAGGTTTTTTAATAAAAGGTTTTAAATACTTAAGTTTTAAGATTTTCTTATTTTTTTTTATTAATTTTTTTAATTTTATTAAAGTTTTTTATATTTATTTTATTTATAAATATTTTATTAAATTAAAATATATTTTAAATAAATATTAAAATTTTATTTTTAAATAATTTAATAATATTAAGAATATTTTTTATAATAATATTTCTTTTATTATTTATTTAAAAAGTTTTAAAGTTAATAATAAAAGTATTAATATTATTAAATAATTTAAATATAGTAATTTTTTTTTATTTAAAAAATAATTAATATTTTTTTAAATAAAAATTATTAATATATAATATTTTAATCTTTATTTTTAATATAAAGTAAGGATTCTTAAAGTAATAAACCTAAGTTATAGGTTTATATTAATAAAGAGAATAAAAAATAGCTTTTAAATAGTTATAATTATAAATATATAAAATAAAATAAAAAATATAGTTTATATTTAATTTTAATACTTTATTAATAACTGACTATTTAACTATTTAAATAATTATAATAAAGTAAACTTATATATTTAGTTGTTTTTTTATTTTTATTTAGGCTTATATTATTATATTTGTAAGAATAAAGCTATTTTTATAATTCTTATAGTATGTACCTGCGTAAAAAAGGGAGAACTAGGCTCTTATTGGTTGCGCTTACCTATAGTTTTACTGTAGTACGTACTTCCGTTGGTTTAGGCCGTGACAACGCCGCTTCCACTTTAAGGGCTGAATACTAGCTACCTTCCCTCCTCTAATCCAGTACCAAACCTCAAGTATCATCACTGTCATCAAAAATTGAATATGACTCTTAATATGGAGTGGTGTCATACCTGTTTGTTGGTTCGTTTGGATTGCGGTGCATCAGCACTAAAAGCTGTGGGTTTCTAATGCTGGAGGGGTGTATGAGGTGCAGATGGTGTTAATAGTGGATGTAGTGGAGATTAAATGGATTCCCACTCGTTGAATAAAGTAGGGTTGGAAATAACTATTTTAGGCACCGTCTATTGCATAGTCGTCCCTAGGTAATAAGCACCCAAAAACACTGGGTCGTGTGGCTGTTATTAAGTTACCTATCTTGGTAAATTAGCAATATGAAAAGTTAAAAAAAAAAAACGTACAGTGCTAAGCCCTTGTATTGTAGCACTACAATCACTAAATTATAATATCAAATCCCCTGAAATGTAATACCTATCATAACCTATCATTTATAATGTATAGTGGTTTAGTTTTTAATTATTTTATTTTATATATTATATATTATCTTTGGTATGCAATATACTATAGTATAGTAAGTATTTGAAGTTTCTGCTGAAATTAGCATTTAGCCACACTTAGCCATAGGATCAGCTTTTTTTAAGTGCTCATTACCCATGCATAGCTATGCAATAGACGGTTCCTTATTTTATTTCCCCTTTTGTTTTGTTTTTGTGTGTTTCTCTTCGGAATATTCCAAATTTTTTGTTAAAATTTTGTAGTCGTTGAGCTGTCAACTACGCCATGGAAAGCATCGTTCCTCGATTCCTTGTTGACGGCGATACAACCTCCTACTTGGTATTGTCTGTTAGTATACCAGGCATTATTTACCTCTGCTACCGGTGGGCATTACCCAAGCCGATTCCTGGAATTCCATACAACAAGGATGCCGTCAAGTCCATCTTCGGAGATGCTACTTCCATGGTTGAGTACACGTCCAAGACTCAAGAGATGTACGCATGGATGGTTGAACAAAATATCAAGCTTCAGTCCCCTGTAGTACAGGTTTTTGTCAGGCCACTCTCCAACCCTTGGATCGTGGTCTCTGACTTTCGAGAGTCCTATGACTGTCTAGTGCGCCGCACAAAGGATTTTGACAAATCCGTTTGGTTCAAGGATGTTGCCGGTGGCGTGATGCCAGAGAGTCACATCTTCATGAGAACAACACCTCGATTCAAGCAGCACCGTCGCCTGATACAAGACATTATGAGCCCTGTATTTCTTAACAATGTCGCTGCTATGCATATTCATAACGTCTGCCAAGATGTCATCCATGTCTGGGAACAGAAGGCGCGTCTCGCAAGCGGGCACGCCTTTAGCGTTATCAAAGATGTGCACTATGCAGCTCTGGATGCCATATGGGCCCTCATATTCGGAGACGACTCAGCAAACAGCACTACTAAAGCACAGTTGGACCTATTTCTCACTATGGAAAAGATAGCATTGCCTGGAAATTCGAATTCGCCAGTAGAACTGCCGCGTGCCGACAGCCCATTGACCGTTCAATCCGTCATGACCCTTACGCAAAGTATAGAAGCTAGTCTAAAGTCACCCATGCCAGCATTAGCACATTGGATGTACAGACAGACATCGGCTATGAAACGTGCCTTTAAAATTAAGGAAGAATTCATCAAGAGAGAGGTAAATGACGCGGAACGAAGATTTGATACCAAGACAGATGTTCAGTGCGCGGTGGACAATTTCTTGCGACGAGAGGCAGTGGCAGCTGAAAAGGAAGGTCGCCAGAGGAACTTTCACTCTCGTGATATATATGACGAGGTATGTGAAGGAATCTTGCCCTTGCTAGACATAAAAGGATCTGAGGTACATATCTCAATTTATAGCTGACCATGAAAATGTATTATAGATTCTTGGTCTTTTGATCGCTGCCCACGATACCACATCCACTTCCATTCTGTGGGCGTTGAAATTCATGGCAGACCACCAAGATGTGCAAAAGAAGCTGCGAAAGGCACTACACACCGCCCACTCGAACGCCGTATCCGAGAAGCGACTCCCAACATACCAAGAAATCCTCAACAGCCCCGTTCACTACCGCGATGCCGTTGTGGAGGAAATCTTTCGCTGTTCGCTCACTGAAGCAGCCGTAACTCGAACCTCAATCCGAGACACCGAGATTCTTGGCCACTTTGTGCCTAAAGACACCGAGGTGTTCTTTATGTGTAATGGACCTAGTATCTTCTCTGCTGCTTTCCCAATTGACGATGCGGTGCGGAGCACATCGTCCCAGGAGGGCAAGGATCAGGCTTGCCATTGGGATCCCACAAAAATGGCAGTTTTTGATCCAGAGAGATGGCTTATTGAAGAGAATGGACAGATCATATTTGATCACAGTGCTGGCCCGCTCTTGATCTTCAGCCTTGGTGAGCGCGGCTGCTACGGGCGGAAGATGGCTTATGTAGAGATGAAGATCTTCCTCACTTTACTCATTTGGTCATTCGACTTTCAAGCCTGCCCGGAAGAGCTGAGTGGCTATGGTGCCGTTGATAAACTGGTTCACGCACCGCAGCAATGTTATATTAATCCTATTCCACTTAGCAGGCCGTGAGCTGTTGCATAGAAGGCCCTTTATAACGCATCATCGCGCTATCGGCACTAGAATATATTTTGATTCTGAATCATAAGAGTTGTAAATTCTCTGGTGGGACATCTGTTTAGCGTACCTAGCTAGTAATAAAAGAAAAATTGATGGCACTATTCCATAAAATCGTATGTATTATAGTATGCTTGTCATCATTGTTTAGAACATTTGAGTATCAACTGAATCATATCTGGAGCTTATCATGGAGCACATCTATAGGATGAGTTTTCCCTGGCAAGCGGTAATAACATCCTCCACCTCTGTATATGTCTTTCCCTGAACCCATATACTCTTTCCACGAATCTTTTCAATGGGTTGCGTTGCTGAAATAGCAATGGCTGCGGCTACATCCCCGGGAGAGGAAATGGATATGCTCGTCGGTAAATGATCGATAAAGGCCTGTGTCATTCTTGTCTGTGTCACCCAGGGTGCGACGACCGAGACGGAAATGTTGTTGTCTGTGCATTCCTTCCTTAAAGAAGTAGCTCTAACAAGTCCCAAGATGGCATGTTTGGAAGCACAGTAGAGTGCGTGGTCATCGAAGCCCATATAGGACGCGGCGGAACCCATGACGACGATCCGACCACCGCCATTAGCAATCATATGATGCATCGCCAGTCTTAAGTTGTAGAGCACACCAGTGATATTTACGTCAAAAACACTTGTGATAGGTGGCTCCAGTGATTCTAGTTTGTCAGACTCGCCGTCGCGATACTTGTCGACAAGATAATCATACTTTGAGCCATTGGACGGTACTAGCTCTGGATTGATGCCGGCATTACTGATTACCAAATCTATGCGATTAAAGTTGGCAATCGCCGTCTGAAAAAGCTGAACTTGGTCTTTCCAACTCGTTACATTGCATCGTACAAACAGGGAATTGCTTCCGAGACTTTCCTGAGCTTGCTTGCCAACAGTTTCATCGATGTCGGCAATCACCACTTTGGCGCCAGCATTCGCAAACAGTTGGGCCACACCAAATCCAATTCCCTGGGCACCTCCAGTGATTATGATGGCTTTCCCGGTAGCCCATTCCCGTAGTTCGACTTCTGAGGGCGGCGTGAACTGCGACATTGTGACGGGACGAATATGACGCTTGGGCTCATACGAAATGTTGTGATCAAGTACTTGTTTTGTTGGTATCTCTAAGGAGAAGTAAGTGGTTGGTAAGCTACTAAGAAAGTCGCAAAAACACTAAATACATGAAAAAAGCAAGTTATCTACGCGGTTTTTCTAAACGTTGCCTTTAGGTCGACGTGCTTACATAAGGGCTATCGTAGCGCAAGAGCGAGGTGAAGGGTGCTGAGGGTGCTGAGGGTGCTGAGGGTGTTGACGGTGCAAAACTTGGACTCGATCTCTCGGAAAACAAAAAATAAAAATAAAACAAGGCGGAAAATTAATAGTAAAGTCAAATTTAAGAGAATTAGCAAGTCAATTGAATTTAGTTATAATAATTCAAAACTAATACTATTTTGAGATGCAATTTCTTGACAATTGCGCAACCACAACATAATTGCGTCATCACATCGACATCAACAACCGTTTCTTGAGTTGGCTGACTTTTTACCTTGACAGCAAATGGAATCGACTGAAAAGCTCACTTCAACCTCTGTTACAGAGTCGGCTGTGATTAATGCGCCTCTGGACACAATATGGCCACTTCTTCGGCTCAAGGAGTTCGGAACCTTCTTCCAGGGCATTATAGATACGGATATTCTTCCACCTGCTGCTGGAGGGAACGATGATAGAGACATTATTCGCTGGACGTTCGATGAGGGGTATACCTTAGATGTGCAGGAGGAGGAATATTCGGTATGATTGAACCAATATAAAATCCGCCTAGAGCAGTAATTGGCTGACGGGATGACTAGAATATTAAGCACTACATGTCCTTCAATATTTTGAAATGTGAGCCGTGGGGGCTTCCTTACACAAGTGTGCTGAGTGTGATCCGGCTGTTCCCAATCACAAGCGGATCCTCTGCGGGACAAACATTTGTACAGTGGAGCGGGCACTATTCCAGCGATGCAAGTGCAGGTAAGTGAGCGATTGCAAGACCATGTCAAATGTCAAGAATGGTACTGAAACTGTATCTCCTCGATGTAGAGGTTGTGCTTGACGGCCACGTGAAGCGCCGTGAAGCCTTAGCCAATCTTGCAAAGGCCGTTGAAAAATAAGGTTTTGCAATCTTTTCTTTTTTCCCTTTCCTTTCCTTTTCCTTCTTTTTTTTTAAAAAAAAATTTATATATATATATACATACATATATATATAGAAACAAGAGAAATGCCGTATCTCTCTGATCAGATGTTGTGGGAATGAAATGTTCTGAATGCAGTCTTTGTTCTGCTGAACTGTCCATATTGTACATGAAGCTTACCCAGGGCTACTACGTCAAGTTACCAAATAGATATATACGAGAAGACAAAATACACATATTATAAACAGCAGCGGGTTATTCACTAGTCAGTTGAGCTAAATTTCATCTCTAGTATTACATACAATATTGGTACAGAATTTAAAGTTGCTGTGCAGGCCAACGATTGCCTTATTTTTGGTTTAACTTATGTTTATGTTTACATACTACTGTCAATAATAGCTAATGAAAAGTCATTCAAGCTGGTTATAATCTCTCAATTATTTAGAAAAGGTGAGTTTATAGAATAAAATAAATCCTCTGAACCTGAAAACTAATCAGGAGAACAACGTGTAATGTACATCTATAGAAAGGATTATACGAAAATTAGATGATAGGGTTATAGAACCGGAACTGATTCGTGGGATCGTATTTTGCCTTCAAGCCACGTAGCCTATCAATACGCCAAGTCTCATGGCCGTACCATTGCTCTACGGGCTCGTTGCCGCTGGCGTAGTTGACATAAGCATCGGGAAGACGGCCAGGTTCGCCTGCATTCCAGATATTAACAACCTCATTGGACCATTGTAACATGAGTTGCTGATCTTGAATGCTTGCGTTGGCGGCCAAGTTACCCTGAAATTGCGTGAGATGAAAATCGGCGCGGAAAGGGAAAGCAGAGTCAGCAGGGTTCTTGTCGGTTACAGCCTGTGATGGGTACCCTTCATGAATAATAAACGTCAAGGGTGCTAGCTGCGGGGCCTCAGCAATCCGTTTAGTAAATGAATCCATGATAAGTTGCTCCGCTGTCAGGTTGTAGGTGCTCAATCCTGCGGTCGTGATGAGTCTCGCTAAGCTGCTGCTGCAGGCAATGTCGTCCTCGCCAACATTTTGTGCGTGCGCAACTTCTGGATATGGCACATCACCGGAATCAGTGCTCACGGCAGGGATGGCATCAAAGGGCGCCAAAACCTTGGCAGCATCGGCAGCAGATCCACGGTAGGAAAACTGCCAAGAGATGAGAGGCCTCTTGGCATCAACAGACGATTGGTAGAGAAACAGTCCATTCTCGTTGCCCAGGTTGATTGGCGTAGTGTCGGTGCCATTCTTAAGCGTCGCGTGCAGAGTGTTGATAGCGGTAAAAACTTGTTTGAGATAGTCGCTGGTCCAAAGATAATTTTTGTAGTGCCAAGTCGATGGCCCACGTGGATGAATGCTCACTTCCATGCTGGTAACAATGCCGAAGTTGTGACCGGCACCTCGCATCGCCCAGAAAAGGTCAGAATGACTCGATGCGTTAACACGGATCTGAGACCCATCGGCCAGCACGACGTTGAGCTGGCGAACAGAGTCAGATACCATCCCAAATTGCCCTTGGAGACGACCACGGCCGCCACCGAGCGCGGCTCCAACCAAACCAACGCAGTCACAGGCACCTGTGGCTGTTACATATCCCTTATCCCAGAGGAATCTGTTGACCGGCCCGGAGCGCACGCCACCTTGTACCCAAACTGAGTTGCCGTCTGGTTGGATGGTGACTTGATTGAGGTTAACAAGATTGATCTGAATGCCATCGAATCTGCTCAGCGTCACAGTAGATCCATGGCCAGTATTATATGCCAGAAAGTTTATGCCCTTCTTGTTACAATATTTCACCTATTTTTGAAGTTGGTTCTTGATCAGTGACTGTTTCTCTAGGTTTTGGCAGGGAGGGAGACCCCCCCCCAAAGGATATATAACATACGATTTTGGCCACGTCGGATTCCTCTCCAACTTCTATAATAACTTGTGTCTTTGGTGAAGCTAGTGTGTCCCATCTATGCGTCGCATTCGCATACTCAGTGCTACTGGCATCGAAAATGGTGGTTGTGTTGGAAAGACAACCACCAAGATCATGCTGAACCTGCGCCGGAGAGATCGCTAGTACGCCGTGCAGCAGAAAGGCTGCAGCGGCCAGCCCAGTGGATAATCTCATATTGTTGTGAAGTGAATAGAAAATGAAGATACTCGGGAAACGATGGAGTAATGTAAAGATTATGTACCAAAGGAGCTGGGAGGGAAAAAAAAAAGAATGTCCACCACCTGTAGCTTAGAGAGGCATGTACTCGTGAAGATTATAATTTCATGCCAAAGACATAGCTTAAAATAAATGAAAGTCTCGATGGCAGAATTACAAATAAATATCTATATGGCAAGTATTCCCGAGCCAGCTGGTTTAAATACAACGGAGGCGACAATGATAAGGTAGGGGTAGCTGAAGGATCTAGTCAGGGAGCTGAAGGATTTGCTCAGGGAGCTGAAGGATTTGCTCAGGGGGCTGACGCGGCACACGACAGCACAGCCAGCACCAAAATCGGATAGATATACGGAGTAGCCGTGGCTTGCCATGGCTATACCGGCATCTTGTCCTCGCTGGCTAGGATGAACGAGGCGATCTCACCGGATAGGACGGCGCACAGAGAGTGCTACACCAACACGTGGGCAGTCTGCATCCTCTAGGGAAATCGTCGAAGAATGCAAGGTACCACACAGTTGTATGCGGAGAGTAAGCCATTTTGGCAAGGGACAAGGGTGCATAGCAGCGATTTATGCAATGTGGGCGTCAAAGTAGGGGTCTTGTGTTGGAAACCCTCGCCATCGCCCCATGCTGGTGCCATGCTGATGCCATGCTGATACCATGCTAGTGCACCTGTGAGCAGGAATCTTATTTTGGGGGCTAAAGGAACCAAGGGATTTGTATATACAGGGGGGAACAAGAAATTCCCAACTTGAGTTACAGAAGACCAGGGTGTAAATGGCTCGAGATTACTACTTGAACGTTACTAGTAAATTGCGTGAAATTGTTAGCGTACGACTCTATTTGGCCCAGCGACGACTACTGTAAGATTTACACCCTTTACACCCTTTATACTTTTGCTATAGGGTTAATATATACTTAGTGATTATTAAGTATAAGTTTTTTTTAAAAGAAACTATATATTTAATAATTAAAAATGTAATTTATTTAGTATTTTTTTTTAATTTATAATATTAAAGTTATTACGACTTAGTTTTTATAGTTGCAATAGTAGGCCTATAGCGTAAACACTATTTTATTATTTTACATTAAGCTATAGCTATAGCTTAATAAAATCCTATTTTGTTATTCTACAATAAGCTGTGCCTATAGCTTAATAAAAATAAAGCCTGTATATATACTAAAGTATAAAAATAAAAGGGTATAGCTTAATATATATAGGGGGCTTTATATAATTTAATAAATAATTAATACTTTAAAGTAAAAAAAATAAAAGATAAAAATAATATTATAATATAAATAATAAAATAAAAATATAAATATAAATAATAATATTATTATTTACTTTTTATTTTATTTATTTTTTATTTATTTTTATTTTTATAAAAAAAAAAATTATATAATTAAATTTATATAAAAAACATATATATTTAAAAAGAATATATAAAAATAAAAAAATAAAATAAAATAAAATAAAATTAAAAAAATTAATTATTTTTAAATATAAAAATATATAATATATATAAAAAAAAATTAAAAAAAAATAAAAAATATATATATAATAAAAAAAAAATTAAATTTATAAAAAAAATTATAATAAACTGTAAACCTATAGGTTAATATAAGTTAGGATTTTTAAAGAATAAACTTAAATTTTAGTTTATATTAGCAAATAGACTAAGCTAAGTGTTTAAGTAATATAATTAATATAATTATTAATTAATACAAAGTATTAAATAAATTTAATTTAAACGTTATATTTATAACTAATTATTTAAGCTATTTAAATAAGTAATAGCGTTAATTAACTAATTAATTTATAGTTAATTTATTTTTACTTATTTTATAGGTTTATTATTATAATTGTAAAAGCTAAGTTATAATATAATTTTCCTTTTTTATTAGTTTTATCCTTAAGACTTTATTAAAGTAATATATAAATATTTACTTTTATTTTTTAATAAATATTTTTTAACTTTTTTTTTTTTTTTTAGTTTTTTATTTTATTATTATAATTAATTATAAGTAAAGGTATAATAATAATAGTATTTTTAAATAAAAAAAAATATAAAGGTTTTATTAATATTATATTAAAAATTTTTATTTTTATTATAAAATTATATATTTATTATAAAAAATAAAATTATAAATATATTATTTTTAAAGAAAATTTTTATTAATGTTTTTTATATATGAAATTAAAAATTATATTATAAAATATTTAGTTTTATTTTATAATAAATATATAAAATTATATTTTATTATTAAAAGTTAAATAAAAAGTTAAAAAAAGTAAAGGAAATATAATTTAAAGTTTGTATTTATATAAAGCGTTTTTATATTTATAAATATAAATAGTTTAAAAAAATAAAGTAAATAATTATTTATAGTATTAATAATTTAAAAAAGTTAAAATAAATTAAATATAAGGAATATAAAGTATAAAAAGTAAAGGCTGTTTATTAAACTATAATATTATTATTTAATTTAATTAATTTTATAATCTTAGGTTTTATAGTTAATATTATTAAATAAAATATTTTTAACTTTTTTTTATTAAATTTAGTTTTTAGTAAAAGTTATTAAAAAAGTTTTTTAAATATTTAAAATATTTAATAAACTTTTATAAGTTTTCTGTTTTATTATAGCTTTTTTATTTTATTAAATATTTAAGTTACTAAGTTTATAACGAATTATAAACCTATAGGTTAATATAGGTTAGGATTTCTAAGGGATAAACTTAGATTCTAGTTTATATTAGCGGATAAACTAAGCTAAACGTTTAGGTAATATAAATAATAATATTACTAATTAATAAAAAATATTAAATAAATTTAATCTAAACATTATTATTTATAACTAACTATTTAAGTTATTTAAATAAGTAATATAAATATAAACTTATATATTTAGTTATATATTTTAAATTATAATAAAAAGCTAGCTTTCCTAGCTTTCCTTAAATTACTTTAGAAAGCTAACTTTCCTAACTTTCCTAAATTTAAAAAGCAAT
>NW_014013719.1:0-11508 GCF_000170995.1 Trichoderma virens Gv29-8
ATATAAAAAAAGAAATAAAAAAAAATAATTTATTTAATTTTTTATATTTTACTATTAAAAAAAGCAGTAATAAATAAAAAAATAAAAAAAGTTATATAAAATAAAATTATTATTAAAAAAAAAGAACTTAAATATAATATAAAAAAAATAATTATATTAAAGTATAATAAGGAAATTAAATAACTTAAATATTTCATAAAATAAAAAGATTACTTTAATATAAAAAATATATAAAAACTTATTAAAAATCTAAAAAATATAAAAGATAAAGTTAAAAATTTCTATTAAAAGCTAAATTAAAAAAAGTTAATAAAAAAAAATTTACTTTTTTTAAAAATAAATTAACAAAAAAAAAAAATTATTAATAATAAAAATAAATAATATAAAAGTAGTTAAGTTAAATAATAAAGCTATAATTTAATATATAGCCTCTACCTTTTTACACTTTTTATACTTTACCTTTTTAACTTTATTTAATTTCTTTATATTAATAATCTTTTATAAAATATTATAATATATTTTTTTATATTAATATTTTTTTTTTATAAAAACACTTAACTTTTATATTAATAATATATTGTTTTTTTTTAATTACCTTAAGCTTATTTTTTAAATAAAAATAATAAATAGTAATATATTTTAATTATTTAAAAAATAAATTATAAATATTATAATAAAATTTATTTAAATATATATATTTAATATAATATAAAGAGTTAAAAGGAAATAAAAAATATTTTTTTTAATTATATAATATATAATAAAAATAATACTTATTTATAATAAAAGCATTTTTAACTATAAGATAAAAAAAACTTTTATATTTTTTTATTTTTACATAAAATAACTTAAAAATATAATTTAATATAGTTAATATAAAGGTTAATAATAAAATAATAAAAATAAAGTTATTAAAATAACTTATTAAATAGGGGAAGTAGTACTTATACTTAAATAAATAAAGTCTTAAAAATAAAACTAATAGGAGGGGGATATTATATTATAACCTAGCTTTTATAGTTGTAATAATAAGCCTATAGGGTAAAACCCCTTAGATAAAAGTCAGCCCACTTAATTAATTAAAAGCAGATTATTAAATTATTAAAATAATTTAATAATTCTATAATAAATTATTTAAAAAGTATAATAATCTAATATAGAATTATTTAAAAATAGAAATAATCTAACTTAGCTAACTGGGTATATAAGCTTATGTTTTTATATTTATTTAAATAGCTTAAATAGTTAGTTATTAATATAGTAATTAGATTAGATTTAGCTATTATATTTACTAACTATATAACATTAATAAGACTATGCTTATATCTGACCCAGCCGCCTGCTAACATAAACCTAGAACCTAAAGGTTTATCCCTTAAAAACAGCTAACCTATACTAACATATAGGACCCAGTTCGTCACATTAAAGGCGTTAACGCAGCCATTAAGATTACAGCTCTAGTAGGCTCTGCAGGTATTAGCTATTGGTGTATAACTGCATCCAGCCAGCAACCCGGCCTAATAAGTGGTATATTTAATTAGGCCCTGGAACAAGCCATTGCAACCGTTAGTATTGTAACTTTAGGGAGCACTATATACAGTGTCAGTGGGAGCAGGCATAGCACTAAAGGTAACTGGGGCATTAAGTACAGTAATAACTTTAGATGGCCTAAGCCCAGTTATTAAAATGGTTATAGCTAATGACTAAGGTGCAGTACATACACTGGTATTAACGCAGTCTCTATAAGTTGCGTAAAGGTAAACTATAAATATTTAACCCTTAGGCAAACCCTTTATATACTTGGCTGTATCCTTCCAGTTATATAGGTTAACAGCTGGAGAAAAATACCATTGCTGCCTTAATACTTGGCCAGGGCTTTACAGTTTATATCTGCCTATGTGATGTATTTCGGAGGAAACATAAAAGGATTATTAACGGCTATACAGTAAGCAATAGCGGAAAGCATTACTATATTAAATATTTCTCTAAACTAACTTACGACGTTGAGATAATTATATAAAAAACCGTCGTTAAAGCCTAAGAGCAAGGCGCCATTAAGGATTTCCTTTATCTAGGTCTTAAGCTAGGTAGCTTAAGAGGTTATGGAGGATGAACCTAACCACTTTTACAATATATGCAATACGCGCACCATTCCATAACCAGCCTAACCATTACCGGTGGACCAAAGGCATATATATCCTGAGACTGGGGGCCGATATTGTGTTGCCAATTGAGATACTGGCTAGTCTTCAGTACATTACGCTGCAGACCGCACTGAGTAACGCTTGTAGCCATTAAGCTTGTGTCTCCCTTCTGAACAGCCAAATAAGCCACTGTTTGAAAAATGTCAGTCAAGGCCATAAATCAGGAGTGGTTCTCGACGCACAAAATGGAAAAGACATGGCCATATTATCAGCCCAGAGCTCTGTAACATCGGGGCAATGTGAAATAGCGCCGTTGCTGTATTTCAGCGCCTAATTAAGGATGTAATCAGCCTGGCTGTCTAAAGCATTTAGATAGGCCTGGTTAGACTGACCGATCATAATTACCCATACACCAAGGGAAGCTAGGTCGCCGACTGCAGCATTAGAGACAAAGACTTGCCTATTAACATAAATAAACTGTTTAGCATATTAAAGGGCAAACACGCCTAAATCTGCCTTTGTTACCTTGCTATTTGGGAATGGATTGGCTCTAAATATAGATAACTCGGGATTATATAACTCCAGTAAGGCTTTGGCAGCCGTTCCCCATTCCCATAACTAACCGGCCAAGTTGACCATGGCCTGCACGGCCGTATACGGATCATAACCGGCCTCGACATCGACAGCGAGAGCGTTTCGTGTTTGGAGCAGAAATGCGGCCAATAATGACGAGACGATGCGTCTAGAAGACGACATGGCCAAGAACCACACCATGGTGTTTTGTAACGTACAAACGAATGCGCAACCAGGTCAGTCAGTCTTAGAATAGGGAAAGAAGGGGAAAAGGATAAATAAATGAATGCGATAACCAACATTGAAGGCATGACAGGTAGCTGACAAAGGCCTTGCTGAAGGGCCTTATCTTATTAATAGTTGCATATATGCTTCTGTCTTAAAGGCACAAGCTATAATGCGGCCCGTTAATGTTGACTATAGTAGAAGAGGTGGCAATGGCTGGTGGGAGGGTGGAGCGGTAAAATCTGGATATATTGGAACGGCTGTTTAGCGCACCGGACAAGTCGTGTCACCTTTTAGGGACTCGGTTGGAAACCAGTACAATAGGAAACGCAGACATTGAGGTCTTGGGTGTGGATTGGACTAATTGATACAGCCAACGCGTTAGTTAACGTTTCAGAAGATGTTGCGAACAGCATTATATTGGATGGTGAGGAGTAAGGTAGTCAGGCGGCTGGGCGCTGACACGGTGCGTCCCTGGACAAGCGTAGATAGCCCAACGTCTTCAATTTGATTCAACTCAATCTACGGGTGACATTGATTAATCTTTTAACCCTATTGGCAAAATGCTGATTTAAGCAGTTAACGTAACTCGATATGGCCTGTTAAGTCGATGACTACCCTAGTTTGTAGATCTTCGTGTCATATTTCCGTCTCTCTGCAGCTTACTCTCTTGTCAGCTTACTCTCTTGTCAACTTCCTCGAGTTTCTTTAAGCTAAGTATATATTCTCATATATCTAAGTTTTTAATTCACAAACTTTTATTTTCTACGCCCAGTTTGTGTAACTATAGAGAAAGGATTTTGAACCTGTAAAAGGTATTCCTCTTGTATACCTTACTTTTTGACACTTATAACCATGAAGATCAATATCTTCTCTGTTTTAATTGCCTCCGGCGGCTTGACAGCAGCTTTTAGCCTCGGCCACTCTGCTGGTTTTAGTTCTGAGCTAGAGACCCGTCAGACTATTTCCGGAACTTGCGTATTTGCACCTGGAGGTTCCTGTGGAGGTGTCGGGATCTGCAAATCATCTCTTAGCGACCAATGTGTAATATAAAACGAATCCCTACGGTATAATGTCTTACAGCTAATAGAGAATAGTGTAACGCATCAAACCCATGCAAAGGAGCAGGACATTTGTGTTTTCCGGGAAATGGACGTGCTACATGTGTAAGTATTCGAATCAAAGATTGTTGAGACGTACCTAATTTGTTAGTCCTGATTGAGTAGTAAACGCAGTCAAAAGGTTTCATGATTCGAAGTTGAGCAAGGTTTAGCTAGCCATAGGAACGATTTCTACATCCCTATGACTAAAGAGTGGCTAAGAATATGTATTCTTCTGGGCAAATGTTACTTCCGGTTTACTTCTCTCTTTGAAGAAAATTTCCGGACCCACAAAGTATTGTTATTGAAAAATATTATGCTGCATACAATATAGTTCATTGCTTGCACTGCCTTTAAATTCGGTATCCAATTTAATTTATCAGATAGCGCCTTTCCTCCTAAAAAGAATGAAATATTTCCTCTTTTATTTTCAGTGTATCGGTGCATCTCTGTTTAGTACGCATCCTATCTTGTGCATCGAAATAGGAAATGCACTACTGTCTCTGGCTTATGTCCACAGGCTGGACACTTACAGTGATGTTTATGATTGGTTTTCTTTTTTGTGATGAACTGGGCTTATAGATTAGTATAAGTTAGCTATTCCCAAGGGATAGTCCTTTAGGTTTTAGGTTTATATTAGTAAAGCAGTTAGGTTAAGTATAGGCGTTGTTTTATAAATGTTATATAGTTAGTAAATATAGTAGCTAAATTTTATTTAATTATTATACTAATAACTAGCTATTTAAGTAATTTAATAAATATTAAAAAGTAAATTTATATATTTAATTGCTTTAAGTTAAATTAATAATTTAAATATTAATTTACTGATAAATTAATAAATATTTTATTAATTTATTATTAAATTAAAAAATTATATTTTAATTTTTTTTAATTAATTAAAAAATTAAAGTTAATTTAATTTAAGTTAATTTATTAATTTACTATTATAAAAATAAAATTATTTTTATAAAGTTTAAAGTATATGTTAGTGTATAATAAAAAAGCTAAGCTATTATTAGCTACTTAGTCTGTATTTTACCTGGGGTTATATTTTAGTTAGGTTAGGTTATAATACTATATTATTTAATAGCCTCGTTGCTGGTTAAGGTCATAGCTCTGTTTTTGGCTAAAGCAATAGCTTTCTGTTTAGTTATTTCCTACGCTTAATCTATCATTTTTAAATTTTGGGTTGATTTTATTAATCCATTTGTTTTTTTGATTTTTCTGATCCTTTAGGCGTTGTAACGACTGCTGATATGCCTTTTGCATTTTGGTGCTGGGCTCATATGTATCTATAACTTTAAGGACTTGGAGGCCGGCTGCTGTTTTTGAAATTGGGGTTGTTGTAATGGCATTGTTTATTGAATTTGATGTCAGAATAGCTTAAGGCTGTAAGGGTATTCTGTTATTTGGGAGTTTGTCTGACGGCGCTGGTTAGCAGGGAGGTCAGGGACTTTCTTTTCCTTATACTTCTTTCCTTTGCAACAACTCAATTCAATGCTATTTGGCCCGTACGAGATTGTAGCCAATAGTTTGACTAATATTATTAATAGCAGCGCGGGCTTCGTTAACGGTCTCAAATTCAAGACTGAATAACGACTTTATGGCCGCCGGCAGTCATATGTAGATTTGGTCTGCGAATAGCTTTGATTTGACATCCTTTTCGTTGCAATTGAATAATAAGGGATATTGTGTATGTTTTTTTTTCTATGTGAAACGCTAAGAATAACTGACATCGGTCATTTTCCTATGCTGACGGCCACTAGCTATACGACCCGATTTTTTTGGGTGCTCAATACTTAGGGGTGGCTACCCAATAGACTGTCCCTAAAAATATTGACAGATAAGACGGATTGGAGAGGGATCCAAACAGCAATTTGCCAAACACCCTGTCTTGGGGACAATTTTTTGAGCTTAGCGTCCTTTGGTAAAGTACAGCTCTTGAGGATGTAGGAACAAACGAAATATTAAGCTAGAACAGCTGGTACCCTCGGTAGCTCTGGCGTAGTCCATTTATCCATGGCAGCCTACCACAGCTAGGGCTTACAATCTTTAGTTTTTGGTATGTTTGACTTTTTAGGCTTTTGGTTGTTGAAATACTTTGGCTTTGTATAGCGGTTCTCCGATAGGGATGAAACTGCAGGGAATCGATGTATTCGGTATTTTAGGTTTTACATGACTGTATATTTTATATTGCTATGATTCATATGACCCGTTTTGGATGGAACTTTTTTCTGACTGCGTGCAGTTTACATTAGTGTTCTGTCGTATTCATATAGTGCGGAAATTGATCGACGTTCATTTGGACATCCTGACTGAAGTTTCCTATACTGAATCGCCTTCATTGTAGTTTGACCTGCTATGTCACTTTTTGCGACCCTTACAAACATAATTGCTAAGTCAGCCGTCAGACTTAGTGTAGACAGAATCCTCTATAAATAGCGGAAGCCCCCGTGCAGTCTACTAAATCCAGACAACACTGATCTATCACTTCCATATTTCATTACCAGAGACCTTTGTTCGATTCTCATTAGTCATGAAGACTGACTCCGAAGCGAAGTACGATTTTATTATCGTTGGCGCTGGTCCTGCTGGCTGTAGTCTTGCATCACATCTCGCTGCTAGTCCTGCCAAGCCATCCGTCCTTTTACTTGAGGCAGGAGGAGACAACAGTGATATCAATGCACGTGTGGGTGTCAATAGGTTCATCCAAATTGCCAACCCAGAGCTCACTTATCCGTACGAAAGTGTACCTCAATATCATCTCGGTGGTCGGGCATTGAAGCTAGAGCGTGGGCGAGGCCTTGGTGGCTCTTCATGCATCAACTTTACGCTATGGGACGTTGGCGCTCGAGATGATTGGGAAAAGATTGCTCAGCTCACTGGAGATAATATGTGGAACTGGCAAAACGTACAGAAACGATTCAGAGAGTTGGAGGATTTTCACGGCAAGGTACCAGAAGATGTTCCCCCAAACATGGAGAAGTATGTTTGTCCCAAGTCACAGAATCATGGGTCCGGCGGACTGCTCCGCACTGCTATGTCTTCCTCCTGGGAATCTTTCACAATACCTGTTCTTGAAACTTGGGAGTCCAATGGCTATACAATCAACAAAGACGCAAGCAGCGGCGACCGTCTTGGAATGTCCATAGGTTCCACAACTTGCTTCCGAGGCACGAGGTCAACTGCATCTGACTTATTACTCGGAGCACCGCCTAATCTTCAAGTTGTCACCAACGCAATCGCCCATCGCGTTTTGTTTGAGGATTCTCGAGCTGTTGGAGTCGTATTAGTTGATGAGAAAGTCTACCGTGCCAATCACGAGGTCATCCTATCTGCTGGCACCCTGGATACCCCAAAGATCTTGATGCATTCCGGTATTGGTTCAGACAGCCAGCTTTCTTCATTCGGTATTCCTTTGGTCCACCAGAATCCACATGTTGGGCGGAACTATATGGACCACTACTTTTCTACTCTACGGTTCAGGCAGTCAGATGGCCTCGACTCTGTCATGCCGTACTTTCGGTCCCCAGTCCTTCAAGCTAAAGCTATGAAGCAATGGCAGCTATATCGTGACGGCGAGTGTACCACAACAGCATCGTCAGCTCTCTATGGATTCTTCAAAAGTGATGCTGTTATGAAAAGCCGGGAATACGCAGATTTACCTACTGTAGAGCAAGCACGACTGCGTCTGCCCACCATCCCCACGTACGAAATAGCATTTTCATCCATTGGTCCCGAGTGTTATACAGCTCCCGACACCACTCCACCAATCATCAATGTTCTGGTCGTTATACACAATAGTCAGGGACTTGGGCATGTTGAGCTCAAATCAAAAGACCCAACCGCACCTCTAGAGTTCCACCCAGCTTGCTTGACGCATCCATATGATCAGCGTGTTGCAATAGAGGCAACGAGAGAAGTTCTTAAGGTAATTAAGACGGGGAACTTTCTGCAAGAGGGCGCCTCAAACGCATCGCAATGGGACACACCAGCTACTGATGATGAAGAGGATATTCTGAAGTGGTGGCGGGAGAGATGCGGAACTACTTGGCATATGAGTGGGACATGCAAAATGGCCCAGACTGAGGATGAGGGTGGTGTGGTCGACTCGGATTTTAGAGTGTTTGGTGTGAATGGCCTTCGTGTGGTTGATATGAGCATAATGCCAATCATGCTAAGGTAAGTCAGAATTCTTCCGTCCTCCTCATCTTTATCCGAAAAGTTGAAGTTAATTATCCTGCTACAGTGCACACACGCAAGCGGCAGCTTACCAAGTCGGTATGATCGCCGCTGAAAAGCTTATAAAGGAGTACGATTTGCTAGTTCAGGAATCTGAAGTGAACTATAACTCCCAGGGCTAAATTATAGCCTATAATCTTTCTAATGCCTGTATAAGGGTATAATAATATATGAGATTGATTTTATACTATACAGAAAGTTTAAAGGATTATGCGTTTAGAAATTGGCCTTTGGCAATTATTAAAGCCCTAGATATTATTTAGATAATTCTTAGCCTCTTTAATAAGGTAGTATGAGGTTGGCATAGAGTTACGCAAAAAGTTAACTCCAAAAGTAACGAGAAAAGTATACATTTAAAGTAAATAATGCGTATCTATGAGCTTACTTATTTTAAGTTGGCTTACGCTTGTAATTAGCAATCAAAAGTACTACTAAATTGGTGGTGGTTTGGTGTGGTCCAAGCGCAAAGTTATACTGTACTAATTACTTCACTAAAGCCCTAAGCGTAACTCTATATATATATATATATATATATATATATATATCCCATTATTCTACGTTAAGTTATACTATAGCTTAATAAAAATAAGGCCTATATATATACTAAAGTAGAAAAACCAGGGGGTATAGCTTAATATATATAAAAGGGCTTATATAGCTTAATAAATAATTAATATCTTAAGGTAAAAGGAATAAAAAAAATAAATAACCCTAAGCTTTAAAAATAATATTAAATAATTATAATAAATAATAATAAAAAATTATATTTTTACTAAAAGAAAAAAAAAAAGTTTTTTAATTACATTATATAATACTTTATATAATTTATTTAGTTTAAAAAAATTTACTTTATAAATCTATTTATTAATTAAAAAAATAAATAAATTTATAAATTAGGTTTTCCCTTAAACTAAGTTAAGTAAGCTATATAATATATTATATAATTTAATTAAATAAATAAATAAATAAAAATAATAAATAAAAAATATAAAGTAAAAAAAAAATATAAATTTAGCTATTATATAAGTATAAGCTGTAATAGGTAATTTAAGATAAAGGTAAAAAGTATTTTTAAGGCTTAATAGAATTCCCAGTTTTATATAAAAAAAAAAAAAAAATATATTATAAATTAAAAAATAAACTTAAATATATAAAAAAAATAATTTATAGAAAAAGAATTATAAATTAAAAAAAAAAGTTTAAAAATATATATAAAAAAAAAATAAGTTATATAAAAAGAAGTTAAAAAAAAAAAGAAAAAAAAAAGAAATTATAAGCTAAAAAATAAGCTTAAATATATAAAAAAGAAAAATAAACCCTATATAAAAGAAAAAAAAAAAAAAGAAAAAAACTTAAGGAAAAGAAATTATAAACTAAAGAATAAACTTAAATATATAAAAAAAACAATTTATAAAAAAAAGATTATAAACTAAAAGAATAAACTTAAATATATATAAAAGAAAAATAAGCTATATATATAAAAAAAAAGGGAAATTATATTATTAAAGTAAAATATATTTAAAATAAATAATTTAAAAAATAAAAATATTTTAGGTTTTAAAAAAATTAAAGGAATTAAAAGAATTAAGTAAATTTATATAAATATAATTATAATATAATAGGTAATTTAAAATAAAAAAAAAAAGAAAGAAAAGAGTTTTTAATAAATTAACTATATATAAAAGTAAAAGATAAATAAATAAAAAAAAAAAATACTATTTATATAATAGCTATATATTATAGTTAATAATTACTATATATAAATATAAAAAAATATATATATATATATATATATTATAAAAAAAAAAAATAAACAAAAATAAATAATAAAAGTAAAAAAATAAAAAGAAAAAGTTAAGGAAAATTAATATATAAAAAGTATAATAGTAAATGTGATGAACTGTGTCCTATATGTTGGTATAGGTTAGCTGTTTCTAAGGGACAAACCTCTGGGTTTTAGGTTTATGTTGGCGGAGCGGTTAGGTTAGTGTAACGTTCTAATCCCTATTACTAGTATAGGGCAAGGGTTCCTAAGGTAATAAGCCTAAGTTGTAGGTTTATATTAACAGAAAGGATAAAAAGTAGTTTTTAAGCAATTATAATTATAAATATATAAAAATAAAATAAAAAATATAACTTATATTTAGTTTTAATACTTTATTAATAACTAACTATTTAACTATTTAAATAAAAGTAATAAATAAAACTTATATATTTAATTATTCTTTTATTTTTACTTAAACTTATATTATTATATTTATAAAAATAAAGCTATTTTTATAATTTTTATAGTATATATTAATGTAAAACAGAAAAAGCTATATTTTTATTAATTACATTTACTTATAGTTTTACTGTAGTATATACTTTTATTAATTTAGGTTATAATATAATACTCCCTTTTATTAACTTTACCTTTAAGACCTATATATAAAGCGTTATTTAATTTTATAATAGCTTAACTTTATAAATTCTTTTTCTTTTTATATTTATTATATTTAAAGGTATTATTAAATAATATTTTTTAATTTTAAAAAGTAAATTAAATTATTATAAAGCAGTAGTCTTAGTAATTAAAACCATTAGATTTTTTATTATACTTTATTTTTATTATAAGGCTAATAAATTACTTTATAAAATAGCAGTTAAGTATTTAAAGTATAAAAAATATACTTATTATAGTTATATTTATAACAGAAATAGGATTTTATTAGTTAATAGTAAATAATTTTTTAATTTTTTTTTTTTTTTTTAATAGTATTTATATTAATTTTATAATATAATATTTAACTGCTAAAAAGGAGTATATAAACATAGAAGAGTATTAAATAAAGCAAAAGTTATTACAGTAATAATAGTAAATTATATTATTATCTTAATATATAAATAAAAAAATTATATAGTTAACTAAGTTAAAAAAGCAGTATAAATAAATTAATATTTATAAAAAGTAAATACTTTATAAAAATACTTATTCCTTAAATAAATTAAATAAAATAAAATAGGTTAAGTTAAAGATAGTTATTAATATATAGACCTTTAATAAAGTTAATGTAATTAATTAAAATATAGTTTTTAGTAATATAGCTTAAGTTTTTAATAAAACTTTTTTATTAATATTTAAAAGTTAAAGCTTTTAATAAGTTCTTAAGTATTATAAATAAGTCTATAATTCTTTTATTAAACTAAATATTTAATTTTATTATTATATTTTAGGTTTTAGT
>NW_014013720.1:0-12365 GCF_000170995.1 Trichoderma virens Gv29-8
AAATATTTATTTATAATAATAATTATTATAATAAAAATATTTTATTGAATATTTTATTTTATATTAATTTTTTTTTTATTATTTAATAAATTTATTTTTAATAAAAAAATTATTTTTTTAATTATTTATAAAAGTTTTTTTATTATTATTAAAAATAAATATAATAAATTTTTTTAATAATTTTTATAAAAATATAAAAATATTTATTTTATTTTTATTTAATTTAAATATAAATATATTATTTATAATAAATTTATTATTAAAATAATATTTTTTTTTAAAAATAAAAATAAAAATTATTATTTTATTTTTTTTTAAAATAAAAAAAATAAATTCTTTTTAATTATTTATTAAAAACTATTTATTTAATAATAATAAAAATAATTTTTATTTAAGTTTTAAAAAATTAATAAAAGTTATTATTATTTTAAAGTTTTTAATAAAAATAATAAAAAAAAATAATAAAAATATTTTATTTAATAGTTAATTAAGTAAAGTAAAGTTTTTAATAAAAAAGTATTTAAAAGGTGGGGTACCTATAAGTATAGGAGGGAAGTTTATTTTTTTATATACATATATATATGCGGCGGCTGCTTATAATATCTATCTTCAGTTATATCCCAACATAAACCCTGTTAACTATTACACAGACCTTCCGCCTCTATCTCTTGACGAACTTGAACCCGAGCCTGAGCATGCTGATGAAGCCATCATGAATGAGGAGTGGGACAGCCAAGCTCTCTTAGCATCTAAGATAAGTTGCTTTACATTTCCTTTGCCCGCATCCCCTGTATGAGAAGCTTGGCCGACACTATGCAGTCTATCAATCATTTCCAATTTTACCAATGCCAACGTGTAATACTCTCGAGAATGCCGGACGAAGCTCGTATACACCGCAGATTGGTCACTGTCCATAAGCGGGCGAGTTTCAAGACCCAGTTGTGGTTGACTTAAACGCTTGTTCCACAGCGATAACCATTTATCAAGTAGTTGAAAGAGCGGTGTAGTAATAGTAGGTGAAGGAAAGCAGGAGATTTGCTGGCAAAATATAATCGAGTGTATCGCTAGTAAGAGTAAGCAATAGGGGCCATAGACAACGCCGATTAAATTTACTATAGGCGGAACCATACCTGATATTAGAATGAACCCATCTAAGTCTGTAAGTTGTGGTAAAGAGATATCTATAGTTGAATTCGTCGTGTCGCATAGCATCTGGATGATCCGATGAATACGGGTTTCTCTTATTGCAGGATAAGTAGGACAGATCTGCTGAACCAGACTAAAGAACTCATCGCCTGCACGAGCATGAAAGCATGAATCCGGATATGAAAAAGGAAAGTCTAAATCGGGAATAGTAATGTGAGGAGGCGTCATAAAGAAGATAGTAAAAGCTGTGTCAAGAAGAAAAATATATGATTTAGTACTATTTAAACCATCAGGTTAGTAGTTGAAAGTATTAATAGGTAAACGGGGGTATGTAAGGAAATGTAGTGTTATACCGAATTAATTCTTCTTCCAGGATGAATTCATTCCAATACTGTAATGTCGCCGCTAAGTCCTCCCCTACACGTTCACCTGGTCGGGAATATACTAGCTTTTCAGAAGCTTGAGCGATATATGGATATCGAATCTTCCTGACTCTCGCTTTTGCCTTATCAGACCCTTCCCACGTTTGCAAAACACAAATCAGAACAGCCGTCTGTAAAAAACGCAGCTTAATATCTCGCGCTAAGGAAATATCAACCTGATTATCATCATTTTCTTGCGACAACCATGGCAGCGCAAATATAAGCCTCTCGGCTGAATCTAGCCATTTTCGGGCATTCTTAACGTCTTGTAAATCTGTAGAAACACAAGCACCTATAAGAGCCATAGTAATAACTAGTTCTGTAGGAGCTTGAGCAGGGTTAAAGCTAGGCAGATGAATAATTGGACAATTGCAATGCCATCTCTTCCAATATATGTCTAATAATCTCCGAAGATTCAAAGGGTTAAAAAAGTCGAGATATTGCTCATCCAGAGACTGCATATAATCATCTGCTATAGCATTATTAATTCTAGGCAGACGCAGCAACTTTTCACAAATTGCTTTAGTCTGAGGTAAAAGAGGGTCAAATAACCACTCCATAGTCCTGCTAGCGTAACTTGACTTTTCAGAAACCCTAGTCTGATTGTTATCAAAGCTGCAACCTATATTTAATAAATTAGTAATGGTTAAGGGATTGTTGAATTGTTGAGTGTTGGATTTCTTTTCTAATAATGTTTGGAAGTTAAAAGAATTGTTAAGACCATCGTATGTGGTGAAATTCAGAAGAAATTCAAAATGTTCCGATTCAAAGGCTTGGAAGTAAAGCCATTTAACTTCTTGTTGCGAGACCAGACGAGGATAGTTTAGAGGAATTGAAGAGGACATCAGCGACGTTGGAGTTAGTGACGACAACGACAATGTGGACTTAGCAGAGTCTATGGTTGCGCCATGGGCTTCTGTTAAGCACTGAAGAGTTTCCAAATTAATGGTGTCATCATCAATCCAGTGGAAGTCGTACGAGCTGAGCTTCGGCCCCGTCATACGACGATAAGAACAAGAGCTGCCCTTCAGCGAGCAGGTTCCACACGGTAATTCAACGTTGCATGCTCGTTTACTTATTGCGCATTGATCACATGCGCGACGTTTCCTCCCACGCAGCTCTGGGCTAGGAATAGGATGTCCAATAGCTTCCCGAAAAACACATGTTTTCCAGTGTTTGCGGAGGGAATCCCTGAACAAGAGAGTCTGTAAGTTATCTATCTAATAACAGAGTAGGGGGCACTAATTCATCTAGGACTTGCATACCTGCGTGTAAATTTCCATAGACAATAGGTACATTGGTACGATTCGCCGCTGCCGTCTACGTGGTTACCAATTACATTTAGCAAGCGCCGATCGATGTGCCGAAACGGAGTGAGAAACACACATACGTGACCGCTGATGTCTCTGTAGGTGCGCAGAGCGCCCAAACGACGCTGAGCAAGTATTGCAGATGAACCTAGGCGCGTCCATGTTGGATAGGAGCTTCGCAATCTGGAAGAGTGGAACGATGCAGCCGTTCTTCATGGACTCTGGCGGACAATCAAGTCCAGCCAACTGCAGACAAAACGCGGGGGCGGCACAAAACCCCAGGTTTCCGGGGTAAGGATGAGTGGAGTCGGGAGAAGGAATGCGGAGATTCCTGATGACAAACAGATTACAGATTATTGCTCCCGAGGTCGAAAGGATCTGGCGATAGATTTTGTATCCGGCACGGCCGTATTTCCGGCCCCGCGTGTTACACATCGGGAAATAAACGCTGCAAGGCGGGTATTTGCCGCAGCTCCTGGACCAATGGCTTGCCGTGAACCTGCGTTAGCTCCGCGACGAATCCCCGAAGATGACTAAAACTTTCCCTGATCCTGCGGCAGAGAAGCCACGAGAGGATTGAATTTGCCATGATTTGCTATGATTTGAAGATAGTAATACGATAATACAGAAAAAGTGATCGGTAGGAGACGAGTTATATAAAGAGGATCAAAGTGAGCAGCTGGAATATGTAATACTTGTCCATTGTAACCATTGGAATAAATCTTTCTGCAACATACATCACATCCTATATAAAAACACGAGATGGCTGGAAGCTTGAGCATTCGTTCCGGCCTCAAGGCAAACTGGCCATTGGCTGCCGATTTGACTGGTTCCACTTTCCCCTTTCGATTTGAGGGTGAGGTAGCCGATGTCATTGTATATGGCGAGATTCCGGCTCAGATCGACGGCACGTTTTATCGCATCTCGCTGGACCGATTTATGCCCAATGAGCACAATATCCCCATTGATGGGGACGGACTAATCTCTGCATTCCGTATCGAGAAGGGACATGTCGATTTCAAGATCAAGTACGTCGGAACGGAGCGCTATCGGCTCGAAAGACGGGCCCGAAAGGCCTTGTTTGGCATTTACAAGAATCCGTGGTCCCACCACCCCTGCGTTCAGGCCGCGGTAGACTCTACGGGCAGCACCAATGTCATTCGCTGGGCAAACAAGCTCTTGGTGCTTGAGGAGGCTGCTAATCCACATGAGGTTGACCCTGATACGCTTGAGACTATTCGTTATGATCCGTTTGAAGATCAGGTTAAGGCGAAGGCCTTTACAGCGCATCCAAAAGTTGATCCATTTACCAATGAGCTCATAGGGTTTGGATATGAAGCAAAAGGTCCTGCAACCAAAGACATTGCAACATGGTCTCTAGATGACCAGGGGAAGAAGAGAGAAGAGCAATGGATCAAAGCACCTTGGTGCACTATCATTCATGATTGCGGAATCACCAAGAACTGGCTGATTCTAATGATGTGGCCGTATGATGCGACGACACCTGAGCAAATGAAGTCCGGAGCACCACATTTTACTTATACGGCTGACCGTCCTGCGTGCTTCATTGTCTTGCCTCGGAGAAAGAGACCAGCAATCGCAGGGTGGAAGGAGGGAGAGTATCGATTCTATAATTGGAAGCATTGCATGAACATTCACAATGCCGGAGCATGGGAGGATGAGGACGGTAAGCTCTATATTGAGACAACTCGCGTGCATGGGAATGTCTTTCCCTTTTTCCCTCCTACAGACGGCAAGGCTCCGACTAAGGAAGCATCTGCGGACTTTGTTCGTTGGACGATTGACCCATCCCAACCATCAGACACCTGGCTGGAAGACCCTGCTATGATCTTAGATCTACCTTGTGAATTCCCTCGGATTGATGAGCGGTTAACGTCAAAGGAGTACAAGATCGTTTTCCTAAATGTCTTCATCCCCAACAATACGGATGGCTCAAGCAACGTCTTCCAAGGACTGAACGGCCTCGCCATGATCAACACAGACACCGGCGAGAAGCATTTTTACTACCCTGGCGACGACTGCTACGCGCAAGAGCCATCATTTATTCCCCGTAGTGCTGACGCAGCCGAAGGCGACGGGTGGATCATGTCGCTTATTGAGAATCGCACTACCCAAACCTCCGATCTCGTCTTCTTGGACACGCGTGATTTTACTAAGCCGATTGCCATTGCTGCTCTTCCGTTCCGGATCAAGTCTCAGGTACACGGGAACTGGGTTGACGCCAAGGAGCTTGGGACGCGAGGATCTCTTGTCAACGTGCCGGAGGCTTGGCCCCTTTCCAAGAAGGGAGGATTGGAGCCTCTGTGATTGTCTCAAGGCTATATTGCTCCTTTAGCTGCGTGTAGAATATAAGTTTATCATTGTGTCATTAGGCTTATGTAAGGTACCCCTCAGATTGAAGTGAAGAAATTTTGTCAATTTGCCATATTCCATTAGAGGTTGATATGTATTGTAAATCTAAAGGGGATTTCTTTTAGAGCACTCATAATACATTAAGTCCTATAGGAGGGAGGCTTAAGCATCAAATATAACAGTATTAAAATAATAACTTTTTAACTACTGTTAATACTGCTTCTATACCAGAAATAACTCAAGATATTTATTAACTCAAGGAATTCGATTAAAAGCTTGATTAATATCTTAGTTACCTAGGGCATTAATATCTTTAACTTTGATATAGTAATTGGGTAGTTATTAAGCAAGCTTATATTATGCAGAGGCTGCTGGGGCTCTCTAAGATAAACTTCTTCCCCAACAGATTATAACTCATCCTGATCCTTGTTGGACATAGCTCTTGATACTTATAAACATTTAGGATAAAGAAGGAGCAGTTATCTCAATTCCAGAACCTATGTAAACCATCTAGACTGGGCTAGTATAACATTGATGTTGCTTTCTCAGGCAGCAAGATTTGCTCCTGGCTCAGTGATATACCATGATAAATCTCCGCCACTCACTTCTCGATATGTCTTCCCTTTTCCAAGATATTGAAACCTATTAGAAGTCTTATACTTTATTTCAAAGTCTTCCCAACGAGGTACACTCAAGAGTTCCAAAAAATGTGGCACTGATCCGGGATACGGCCCCCAGACTTTACCATTAATAGTGCCGTTTTTGTACCTAGACAAAATAAGTTTGTAAGTAAAGAATGTAATATAATATAAGTGAAGATTATATATACTTACCATGAACGACATGATGAAGTCCATACTAATTGTTCCATCATTTTATCTTTATGCGCTTGGAAATCATCTATAGCAGCGCGAGTAGGTGATAAAGACTTAACTCCTTGAGTTTGTATTTTATCAACTGCTTTAAAAGCATATTTCAATGTTTCCTCTAAACATGCTATCAAAGAGCCGTTTGATAGAGGAAAGTTTGGGCCGGTAGCCACTACAAATAACTCTGTTAGCAAATATATCCTTCACTTTTTAATCATAAAACCTACTAAAGTAATTTGGATATCCGGCTACTGCCACGGAGAGATATGAACGGGGCTCATCTTTCCATTCTTCTCTTAGATCCTTCCCATTCTCTCCAATAATAGTAAATGATGGGCGGTATGAATTATCAAAGCCTGTGGCGCAGATAATAGCTTCAACAGTAAGTTGAGTACCATCAACCATTTCAATTCCAGTTGGTGTGATACGCGCAATTGCATCGCTTCTCACAACAACATTGTCTGAGGCTAGAGCCTCTAAATATCCATGGCCGGGCGTCATTCTTCCAAATATGTTAGCAATTGAAGAAGTATATGCAATATAGTTTACTTACCTTCGACATCCTACTGCGAAAGTAGGTATCAATTTCGACGCTAGCTCCTTTTTCCCATTTAACCTCTTCTCCATTACCTCTCTAGAATTTTGGTAGAGCTTCTCTTGTAAAGGGGTATCCTTAAACTGGAGATTAAAAAATTGGTTTGCAGAGTTCTCAATTTCTTTTCGGAATTTCAGAAATTCATTAGGATTATTAATCCATTGCGCTTTTTGTTCCTTAGAAAAGACAGAGTCTCGACCCTCAGGAGCAAACTCAGAGGCAAATTCTGGAGTTATCCACGTTGGGGAGCGATTAAAGGAAACCATTAACTTTGCTTCTGTTTAATTTATATGAATTATTAGTACAGTAAGCCAGTTATCTGCTTTTGGGGATATCAATACGCACGCTTTTGTATAATTGGCACAATTTGAATAGCAGATGAACCAGACCCAATCACAGCAACAGTCTTTCCTTTAAAGGAGTAGTTAGAATCCCAGGCTGCGGAGTGAACTAAAAACCCTTTATAAGTGTTAATACCCTCGATTTCTGGCCACTTCCATTTGCTAAGAAAATCAGGATTAGTTATTAGAATATTGCGTCTTAATTATGCATTACATACTTAAGGAATCCCCCAGCATTAATAAGGACCTCGCACTCATCCTCGATTATCTCGGAATTTGAATTCTCAATCTTAAGCTGCCATCGGCCAATCAAGCTATTCCACTTTGCTTCAGTAACGCGATGCTTAAAGTGAACAAGCTCAAATACTCCGTAGGCTTGTGCGCGGCCTTTGAAGTACTCAAAGAGCTCTTCTGATCCAACATAGGGCTTAGACCAAGATGGATTTCCCTCCCATGAGTAAGTATATCCATGCGCAGGGATATCACAAGAGCAACTGTAATCATATAAGCAACCCGGATCTACCATCAAGTCCTATATTAATACTTACCCTGGATATCGGTTTTCTAGCCAAGTTCCTCCCACATCGTGATTCTTCTCATATATTACAAGACTTGTTGGGCGGTTTTTGAATATTTCGTTAAAGAGCTTTACGGCAGCGATGCCCCCGATTCCAGCCCCTATCATCACCACCCGAACGGGCCTTGGTTGTCCAAGCCATTGCTCGGAAACTTGATATGCTGCTGTAGAACCCATGGTTGTCGTATGTAGAAGTCAATTTGATGATGCGACTTTCCTTCAATACTTCCTGCGGCCTGACGTTGATTTAAGAGGAAAGGGATAAGCGAAGGTTCGGTTAAAACCAACAGGTTGCTACTGTATGACTAATTTCAATTCATTTTCATTTTCCGCAGCTATTCTCAAATTTAATTCCGCGCCAATGCTTTTCAGAGATGGATGATTCATTTACCGCAGAATAAACCTTGCTATTATTAAGTGATTATGCGTAATACCTTTCTGATGCCAAATGCAAATAGCATGCGGGTTATCGGCAAATACCCACTTACGCAAACTTTTCCAAGCTATCAACGCGGATGAAACTAAAATCCGCAGTAGATGGACAGATTCGATTAATTTACCGCAGCATAAGACTCAGTGTTATTTGGTAATCATATGGGATACTTGTCTGGTACCAAATGCAAAGAGCATGCGGGGTATCGGCAAATACCCGCTTGCGCAAACTTTCCCAAGCTACGAATGCGAATAAAATAAAACCTGAGGTAGATTAACAGACTCAATCCTTGGAGTAATAATTTATAAGAATACGCTGTTAAACATGTATGAAGCTTCATCATCACCTCCATCAATCCAGCTTGCTCATTGAGAGAGGGAAGATATTAATCACAAGTCATTTCTGACTATTTCTCAAGCTTCCCTCCTACACCTATAGGTACCCCACCTTTTAGGTACCCCTTCACCAAAAACCTTACCTCGTTCAACTAGCTATTAAACAAAATATCCTCTACATTTACTTTTACTGCCCCTGCTAAAGATCCTAGGACAATAGTAGCTTTTACTAACCCTTAAGGAACCCAGTTAAAAAACTCCTTTACTACTACTGGGTAGGCAGCTTTTAATAAATAATAAAAAAAAACTACCCTTTTTATCCCAGGGAAAAGTAAAATAATTATTTTTACTTTTACTTTTAAAAAAAAATAATATTTTAATAATAAATTTATAATAAATAATATATTAATACTTTAATTAAATAAAAATAAAGTAAATCCCTTTTATTTTACGTAAAAACTATTAAAAAGATTTAGTTTTTTTTTTTTAATAATATTAAAGAAACTATTATAATTAACTAAAGGTATAAATTTTTTATATAAAGTAAAATTATAAAATAATTGGTAGAAATTAATGTAATATATAAAGCTAAATAAATTATTTTTATTTTAACTATTATAGTTATAAATAAATATTTAGTAACTTTTACTATAGGCTACTGCTTAACAGTAGTTAAATAAGTTTACGCTATATTAATAACTGCCTTTAAAACCTTTTTTTTTTTAAAATATAATCTAAAAGGTTTTAAAAACCTTAATATTTTAGATAATAAAAGATTTACTACTTAACTACTAGTAGGGTTAATATTAAAAGAGAGCTTGATTCCTTAAGTGACTAATTACAGCCTATGCTTATATAAATAGGCTGATTAACGTAGCTAATTAACGTAGTTAACTAATGTAACTAACTAACCCCAATAAAGGTATACTAATTAACCAAAAATATCCCATTTATTCTATCTATTACTAACTTAATAACTACTCCCTAAAAAAAACCTATAATTATCTTAATTAATTATTATACCTATAACTAAAACCACTATTTTTATAAACATTAGTATAGAAATTCCTATAAATTAAAAAACTACCTTTAAGCTAAAATAAAAACTTTTAAATTTTTCTTAATGTAATAGACTACTTTTTAAGTAAACTTATAAACTATTATATCCGACTGATATTTTACTTTTGCAATTCTCTTTATATAAGTATGTTTTTTAGTCCCCTTAGTGTTTATTATCTATTATTTAAGTGCTAAAGTAAGTGCTGTATTAATATAGCTTTATAATATTGTCCTCCTAGGCTTAAATATCTTTAAAACTATCTTCCGTTTTATCTTTAAGTATATCTTCTATTTTATTTATAAAAGCTTTTTTTTTACCTGCGTTATTATTTATACTAGGCGTTAGTTTTTTTATAGATTATATAAGCTTACGCTTCCAGCTACCTTCTGCTTTTTTATCTAAAGATACTTATATAGCCGCTAAGTTTTATTTTATCTACATTATTAGTTTATTTTTTCTTTTTAATGTTTTATAAATAGCTTTTAACTGCTTTATTATATTTATTTATATTTTTTATATAATAATCTGTTTTTTTACTAAAGTATATTATTTTTTTTTTATTTTAGTTTATTTTTTTAAAAGTTTTTTTTATACTTTTTTATATATTTTATTCTTTTATTACTTTTTTATTTTAATAATGTAATATTTTACTATAGCTATACTATTTATAATCTTATAGTTTATTTATTTTAAATAGATATTTAAGTTATATTACAGTTTTTTTATATTATTTAAAATATTATAAATTAAGTTAATAGCTAACTATTTATTCTATCTTTATATTTTTTTTATTTTTTTTTAAGTGTATTTATTAATATTATTAATAATTTTTTTTATTTATTAACTAACTTTTAGCTTCTGCACTTATTTACTTTATATCCTAAGCTAGTTTTTATATAAAAGATCTAATACTTAAATAAACTCTTATATTAAAGCTTTAGTAAACTTATTATTTATCTTTAAGTCTTATATATAATATATAATTTTTTAGTAAAACTTATTAATTACTTTTATTACTTTTTTTTTATTAATTAATTATATTTTTATTATTATTAATAGTAGTAGTAAAGTAATATATTTTAGTTTATAAAAGGGAGTTTTAAACTATTATAGTTTAAGTATTATATTTATTATTTTTTCTTTCTGTTCTGCTTTAATAGGCTGTCTTACGGTTAGATAAACTAAATATTTAGTATTAATATTTTCTCTTATATTAATTAAATTAATAATATTTACTACTATTTTAACTATTTATTTTTTTAATTTTATAGTCGTTTTTATAATATCTATATTATTAAATTTATAATACTTTACTAAAGCGTAAGTAAATTTAAATGTTTTATATTATAAAAGGTTTTATATTAGTGTATTTATACTGTCTATATTAATTTTTTAAAGTTTTTTTATAGCTATTACTGCTACTATAGTAATTACTAAAAGAATATAAACTTATTTATTTTTCTTTAATAAATATATAATTTATTTAACTTTAATGGATATATTTTTATATCTGCCTTATTAGTTTTAACCTTTAGCTTTTAAAGCCGCTGTTAAGATACATTTATTTACGTATACTTTTTAATATTTTATATATTCTACTTTATTAACTTTAATAAAGTTAAAAACTTTATTAATTAATAATTTACAGTACTTTTATTTATTTACTGTATTTAACCTTTTTAGGTCTATAGTGTTTATACTTTTATAGTTTTTCTGCAGGGTTTAGTAAATTACTTATATTCTCTTCAGCCTTATATTTATTTATCCCTTTAGTAAATTATATACTTTAATAATTTAATTATTTTAGCGTCTCTGTAGTATATTTATTTTTTAATTTATAAGTTAAGTTATGTTTTATAAAAACTAAATGTAAGGTAGTAGTATAAAATATTAAAGAAAAGAAAATAAAAAAAGAAAAAAAAGAAAAATAAAAAAATAGAGAATATAAGTTCTAATAGCTTATAGAATTTAAAAAAACTTTCTTTTACTTTTATACTACTTTACAGTTATATATTTAACTATTAGTCTACTACAGCTATTATTAAAACTATTAATATTTCTCCTCTTTTTTATTTTCTTTTAAGTAGTATTACTTAAATATTTATTTTTAAAATAGTTATTACTTTTATTATTTTTAATATTTTTAAATATATATCCTCTACTAAGTATTTAAGTTTATATTCTTTTATAAAGTTTTTTATTATCTACATTAATTTTTATTATTTTATTTATTTATTATCTTTTAGACTATATCCTTTTTATTTTACTAAATATTCCGCCTATAGGTATTAACTCCTTTTATTTATGTATTTTTTAATAAATTTTTTAATTTCCCAGTATTTTTTTTTATTTACGTATACTTTTTTAAGAGGTTTAACTATACAGTTAAATAGATCTAATGTATTAAGTACTGGAAATAAATATATTATTAAAATAATATTATAGATTTATTAACAGGGAGGTAATTTAAGCTTATATATTAATAATTTTATTTTTTTAATTACTTTAAATAGATTGGCTTTTTATTATATTTATTTACGTAGGGGCTTACCTAGCAGTAAATATCTATTATATAACTTTAGGTATACTTTATTACTTACAGTATATTCAATTAACTTATGTTTCCTATTATATATTTATTTAGCTATTATTACTACTATTTTTATTATATACTGTGTATCTGCAGTATAAAACTAACGAAATATATTTAGTATATTTTAGTCTATCTTTTTATTTACCTTTAGTATTTCCAGCAGCCCTACTGGCTTAAAACCTATTACCAGTTTATTTAGCGATTGGCCTAGTAGTATATTTAATAAGTTATTTAAGTAAAATTATAATACTGGTATTACTTCCGTTTATAGTATATTTAATATAGCTATATAATATTAAATTATAATCTTT
>NW_014013721.1:0-9533 GCF_000170995.1 Trichoderma virens Gv29-8
TTTATTTTATTATAATTATTTAAATAATTTAAATAGTTAGTTATTAATAAAATATTAAAACTAAATATAAATTTACTTTTTTATTTTACTTTTATATATTTATAATTATAACTACTTAAAAACTACTCTTTATCCTCTTTACTAATATAAACCTATAACCTAAGCTTATTACTTTAGGAACCCTTACCTTATATTAAAAATAAAGATTAAAACGTTATATAAGCTTAATTTTAAAAAACTTAAATTATATAAAATTTTAAAAAAAATTAATATTATTAATTATAAATTTAATTTTTTAATATAAAAAAAAATAAAGTAAAATAATATATTTGATATTTTATATTTTACAATTTAAAAAAACATTAATAAATAAAAAAATAAAAAAAGTTATAAAAAATAAAAGTATTATTAAAAGTAAATAATTTAAATATAATATTAATAAACTTAATATAATTAAATATAATAAAAAAACCTAATAACTTAAATATTTAGTAAAATAAAAAAGCTATAGTAAAATAAAAAATTTATAAAAACCTATTAAATATTTTAAAAACTTAAAGATTTTAATTAATAAGCTTTATTAAAAATTAAATTTAAAAAAGTTAATAAAAAAGAATTAAATTAATTTTAATCAATAGTGTTAATTATAAAATTAGTAAAATTAAAAAAACTTAATATTAATATTATAGTTTAATAAACAGCCTTTATATTTTATACTTTATACTTTTTACATTTAAATTATTTCAACTTTTTTAAATTATTAATACTTTAAAAAATAATATATTATATTTTATTTAATTATTATTTTTTTTAAATATAAAAACATTTAATATATTTACTAACTTTAAGTTATACCTTTTTGGCTTTTTTAAGCTTTAAATTTAATAAAATACCTTTAGTAATTATATAATAAAATTAAGTTATTAATAAATTAAATACTTTATAATTAAATTATTAATATTAAATATACTTAATATAATAAAAAGAATTAATTTTAAATAAAAAATATTAATAATTATATTTTTTATAGTAAAAATAAGGCTTTATAATTAATAGTTTAAATAAAATTAATTACTTTAAGGCTTAATATTAAAGTATTTATAAAAATTTAAAATATTTATGCTTTATATTAACTATAATAGTTAGTATAAAATAAAAAAATGGAAATATAAATAAAACTTATTTATTAATAAATAAGGGAAATTAAGATTAATTATAGAAAAAATAAAAGTTTTAAAGATAAAATTAATAAAAAAGGGATATTATATTATAATTTACCTTTTATAATTTTAATAATAGGCCTATAAAGTAAATAACACTAAATAATTATTATTATAATTAACTAATTATATTTTAAATATAATTTAATAAAAATTATTATTAAGTTAAAATAAATATAACTTAATGTAAATTATTGTTAAATAATATTAAAAATATTTAATTAACTAAATATATAAGTTATATTTATATTATTTGTTTAAATAGCTTAAATAGTCAGTTATTAATATAATAATTAAATTAAATTTAAATATTATTTTATTAACTATATAATAAAATTATTTATTTATTAACTTAGCCGCCTGCTAATATAAACTTAAAACCTAAAGGTTTATCCTTTAGGAACAGCTAACCTATATTAACCTATAGGACCCAGTTTATTATAAAGAAGTAAAAAATATTAGTATTTATATATTACATAATTTAATTTTAAAAGTAAAAATTAATAAAAAAAAATATTATATTATAACTTAGTTTTTATAATTATAATAATAAATTTATAAAATAAATACTTTTAAATAATTATAAAACTAATATATTAATTAATATTAAGTTAATAAAAATTAACGTTAATTTTATTAATATATAATAAAATTAATATAAATTAATATTAATTTATATTAATTCTAAAATCTATAACTAAATATATAAGTTTATATTTTTATATTTATTAAATAATTTAAATAGTTAATTATTAATATAGTAATTAAATTGAATTTAAATATTATTTTATTAACTATAAAATAAAATTATTTATTTATTAATTTAACCGCCCGCTAATATAAACTTAAAACTTAAAGGTTTGTCCTTTGGAAATAATTAACCTATATTAATCTATAGGACCGGTTTGTTATAATTAAGCCTAATAAAACTAACTTTGTTTACTTATTTTATTATATAAGCTTTTGTTATATATAGTTTTCCTTAGTAGTTATATATTAAGTTATAATAATAAAAATAAAACCAATTTTATTTTTAATTAATTTATAGAAAACTGTATTACTAATACCTAACCTAATTTATTTTTAATAATAACTGTAGCCTTAAATACAGCTAATACAGTTAGTTAATACTCTACGGGCAGTTAAACCTAAGGCTTATTATCTTTTATAATCTATATTTTATTAAAGCTTATACTATAGGGTTTATTAAATAAAAATACCACCGAGGTTACTGTATTATTATAGCCTTTAAGAGTTCGTAAACAGGCGCCTGAGTTTATATCCTATACCCTAACTGTATTATTATATAAACCTAACGTAAGCCGCTGGCTATCGGTGGGTAACCTTAGTGGCCTTCTCGCCCAATGGCCAGCGGCTTACCTTAAGTTTAAACGATAAAATAGTTAAAGTATGGGATATAAACTCAGGCGCCTGTCTGCGAACTCTCGAGGGCCATAATGATATGGTAATATCACCGGAGTGCTCGAGCCCGTGTTCGTCTTGCAACATACGACGGTTATGGGCGTCCATCCCGGGATGGCTCCACAGGATCGGGGCATTGCTACTTATATCGGGGGGAGGCGGCGGCGGCTGCTGAGGAGATTCTTTGCTTATTGTAACACAAGGAATGTCCCCTTTTCGTCCTTAAGGGCTAACGCTCTTGAACGATGTATGTAGTTTATAGTACTATATTCTTACAATTTATCCAATATATCAGGGATGTCTTCAGTCTCAAGCTCTTGCACAGACACTAAATCATACGCCATACCGCAGCAATACATTAAGGTTAGGGGTGCTGTAGTAAGCATGTATCGGATTATCTATACGGTTGTTGTACAAACCGACGCACTACTAGCTGCAATTAGTGCAAACCGGCAATTGTGCTACATCAACGTAGTATATTGTCGTAAATATCTAAGAGGTCATAAAATAAGTCTAGCAACAGATACGCAACAGATTCGTACATATACTCGAATCACGTCACAACGTTCGAATCAAATACAGCAGCATTACGGCTAGTCTCATCCAACGCTTGGCCTATTGTCTCGTTCGCTGCAATTTTGCTCAAACCTCCGACGCTGGAAAAAGTACCAGTACCTGGGTTGAAAGCCGAAGCAGATCGGTACGTTTCATCGAGAAGCCCTTGCGCCCGGGGGGGGGGGCATATATATGGATCGATCGGATCGAAGCCCTGGGATACTTAGGTCTCGGTAGATGGCGAGGAGGCGGAAATGAGAGACATCTAGTGTCTTTCTTTCAGTTTGATAGAGTTGTTCAATGGTCTATGCGTTCGGTGAAAGACTGATGCACAAAATCTATAGTACTATGCATATATTACAGCTCTAAAAGTCCATGTGCCCAAATCTCCCACACCCCCTAAGACGTTGGTCTACGTCCGGCGAGACAATCTCTATACTAACGGCAAAGTTGCTAGTGGAAAGGGTAGATAAGTACACCGTAGGTAGCTTCGCCGTTTAATGCGACGGCTGCCCTGCTGCGCCCCCGCAACTGGCAAGACAACTCTAGTACCCCAGTTGATCAACCCTTTTTTCTCCATTAACGAATCGTAACAACATCCTGCCCTTTCTTGCTCGCAATCTCGCCGTCCACGCAGACTCCGATGACCCTGTACGGACTCATCGGATTATTCCGACAAATAAGCAGGTTGCCACAGCTCTTCCTCGCCATCTTCTCCTCCTCCGACAGATCGTCCTGGTACTTGCTGTCGTCGCCGCCGCGCTGCGTCTGCCTCGCATCCGGCCCAGTCTCGGCGTACCCGTAATCTCTCAACATACCGTCAGTGGCAGAATGGCTGAACCCGTCCCTGACGAGCGCTCTGCCCGTGGGCCACAGCTTCTCGGGTCTCGGCAGGGGCTTGCTTTCCTTCTGGCTGCGGCACTGCGAGGCATGCCACTTGTGAGCGTCGATGTTGCCGCCAAAGGCCACGAGACGAAGGACGTTGTTGTGGTCCGAGTTCTCGAGCCACTTCTTCCCTACCCCCCCGGGGTTGACCAGGCCGAGGCCGTCGCGGATGATGATGCGCTTGGCGCCGTCCTGCGTAGCCGATATCGTCCCCAGCGGGCTGCCGTACACAGCGGTGAGGCCCTCGAAGACGAAGGAGAAGGGCGCCTCGATGACGCAGCCGCAGTTCACCTCGACGCGGCAGGAGATGTTCCGCGTGGAAGGGTTCTCGAGGCGAGAGCGGTAGCGCGTGATGTGGCGCAGGCGGTAGTGCATTGACATGTTGTGGTGGCGTAGGTACTCGTACGATGGGTCCTCCCACTCGGTCCCGCTCACGCACCGGTCGATCCAGTTGCGTGGCCGAGCGCTGGGGTCGGTGAAGTCCCAGTAGGGCTGCAGCTTCTCGAGGAGGGTCTTGCGGAAGATTCGGAGGTCGTTGCCCGGGTCAAAGACACTCCCTAGCATGGTGGCGCACTGGACTAGATACCCACCGGTCTCGTCGCCAGATACTTCGACCACCTGCTCGGAGTGATCAAGTATCGGTTCGGTCTTTAAAGTTCCTGTTTTGATCTTCTTGCCGCAGTTGCAGCCCCGGAAGTAAAAGTTGAAATCTGGCCGGCTATCTCCGGTTGATGGAACCTGATTTAGACTTATTTTCATGTACCCGCGTGGGCTGCCAATGAGGCCAGTCGTGGCATACACCTTGGCTAGACTTGTGTTTTGCTTTAGGATGCCGAGATTGATTACTCCAGAGAAGCAATCGGTGGTCGTGAACTGGTCGTCGCTCTTGTCGTCGTCGTCGGTTCCATCTCTTTCCTCCCGTTCAAGTCTCTCCTCCTCCTCATCGCTCTTAAAGTCCTCCTCGTCCCCCATCCCGATGAGCCCGTGGTCAGTACATTCTTTCTTTTCAGGAATTGCATCTTCATACTTTGTGCCAACTGGAATCCAGCCCCAATCACGATCCTCCCCACTGCCGATGGCGAGCTTGGTCCATGCTTGGCCCGTTTTGATGGACAGCTGCTTGAAGAAGGCAAACGAGAGGGCGTTCAGGTCGGTGGTGGCCATATCCCGCTCAAACTCTGCCGGTGTAAACAAACCGCTAAATACACCCAAAAGCCCCGTGAAGGTGTCGGGCTTCCATGTCGCCTTTCGGGGGATGATGGAGATGGACGAGAACACGTTGCCGACGCCCTTGTGGTTTCTTTTCCACCACAAAGGGCCGCCGTTGATGATGTCGCCTCTTGCAGCGTTGATACCTTCCACTACCACCTGCAGGGTACGGAGGATGTCATTGTCATAATTGATCAAGGCTAGGATCATGCTCTGGGTTGTGGTCTTGAGATGCCGAGAATCGTTGATCCAGTCGTACAGCTTGGACGCCTTGTCCCTCGAGTCGGTCGCCAGGTCCATCCAGACACCCAACTCGCCTGCGCACGATAACGTGGTCTTGTCGACACTCCACAGTGTGGTGTTCTTACCCAGCAGCATCTCTTGGTACGTCCAGACGCGTCGAAAGTACACATTATCGAACACGGCCTTGACTTGGTTGACGCATGTGGAGTAGCAGTTAAGAACGCCCATGTCTATAGAAGCCGACTTGACAATGGATTTATCCATGGGAAAGGCCCAGGGCGCAGTATTAGCCCACTCAGACAGACTGTCGACCATATTTTGCGTCATTTTCGCTTCCGAGGTGATCGCCTCACCGCTCGTTTGCGACATAACGTGGCCCACGAATCCAAGATTGGCGACCGTCTTCTGAGGGTCCCATACCTCGTCAATCTCGAGGAGTATATGGCACTTGCGAGCGCTCCTGTAGTACTCGTACATCTTAGGCACCTCGCGAGCCTTCTCAGCATCGTCGCTCTGGTTGATACACACGCAATCCGCCCATAGATATTCAATCCCGCCTTGCACCATCAATTTCTTAATATTCCGCAGCTTCTTCTTAGACAAGTAAAAGGGCCAAGTCACTCCTTGGATTTTAGTTTTAAACGGGATCTTTCTCTTCAGTCCCCACGTGTACGAAGTTATGTCAAACGACTGCACTCTAGGTGCACCCGGGGCATTGGGCTGCACGACGGCAAAGCTTTGAGTGGCGGCATCGTAGCGGAGTAAGCGGAGGGGCAAGACGGACGCCATCGTGGGAGGAATGAGTGCGAGTACGCAGTGGAAAAAAAAAATTCGCGAAATTCAAGACGCGGGTAATTGAGACAGGTAATGAGAGACCTACCTATTCGAAAATTTGTAAGCTGGTGGAAAACTGAACAGATGGAAAATAAAGACTGCCTGTCTCCCAGCCACTGAATTGCAGAACGAAGCGGCTTAGCAGTGCTATCGTGGCACTGCATGCATGTGCCAGGGTCATTTAACCCTTACGCTGACAGCGTAAGGGTTAAATCAAAATTCATGTCGCGGTTATAAGGATATCCCCGCCTCCTCGGATCAGACCCTTGCGTGTCGCGTGCATGGGTCGTCTGTCTTGGCATAATCGCTATATCGCCTTGTTAGGTACATAACTATGGAGATTCTGCAAGGCTGAACATAGTTGTTTTGTATTATTTACAAAGACAATAGATATTGCAAGGGTTTGGACTGGGGGTTTTAAAAATGTACTAATGGCGGAGATGAAATAATAGTAGGCAGTTAAAGTAAACTGGCATAAGAGCTAAGGGTACAACATTTTATATCCGTTTAATAATTCCTAAGAAGTAAATCTTTATATTCTATTATTTTACGGCGAGTTATAGTATAACTTAATTATTTATACCTTATACAGCTTGACTGGTTTGCAACAGACCTCCAGGGTAGTTTCGATAAATTGCCCGTCCCGATTTGTCTTTCTGTTTGACTGTAGTGGAGGATATGTTATGCTGAAATAAAAGTTAACCTCTGGGCAAGATACTTCATTATAGGCAACTTGTTAGAGACCCTGGTAAAATCATGACTTTACATACAGCCGCCGCTCTTTGCAATATCTATTCTAGCGATAATAGCTGCAGGCGCTCTCCGAGCTAGTAAACGCGGTTTCTTTGTAATATTTACTGTATGTACGACAGAGGTCGCATGGATCAGAGGCTTAATTTCTCCGGCAGAACCTAACTACTAACTTTTAGTGATCGTTCTCACTAAGGCCGCTAAAAATAATTCTCTTTAGCGGTATCGAGCGATCCTTTAGTGATTAAGGTCACTATAGTTATAGGGCATCTAGATTACAAGGATAGGTGCAGGGGTTCAACGAAAACCCACTTAAATATAAAGGTGGTGAGATGAGACTTTGGTAGCAACCTCTGTAGAAGTTAATTGAATTGCAGTAACTCTGTCTAATTGGCGGAGTGGATTTGGGTCTTTAAATAGGGTAATGACCGGTGTGTGATGAAATTCTCGGTAGCTGCGCGATAGCCTTGTAAAATTGTACATGGCGGCCTTAATTGGCTGCAACTGCCCCGCTGTATGCTGCAACTACCCCGCTGCAACTACCCTGCTGCATACTGTACTGGTGCTGACAGTTCTGATGCTTGCGGCTATAAAAGGCTGCTTTTGGCTGGAGTTGCACAAATAACTCGTAATTCCATTAATTACTGCTGAGAATGGCGGATCCTCTCAGCATAGCATCTGGCATTGTTGCGTTGGTAACCTTTGCCCTTACATCCAGCGTGAATCTTTATACGATAATCCGCAACTTTTAAAGCTAAGATAAAAAGGCCCGCGCCTTTAAGATCGAACTCAGCGATATAACGACTGTCCTGGAGTCACTCTTGGAGACTGTGAACAATAATCCTGACATTAATTTTGAGGCTCTGAAAGCCCCTTTACACCGTTGCGGGAACGCATGCAATGAGTATGGAGAGCTTATTTGTCGCTTTATGCGACGCTCTACAGCTTTGCGATTAAGTGTCTGAGATTGGGTCACCCAGAAGTATCTTTAAGGAGATATCACCGATTTTAAGGATATGTTGGTAGGGTATAAGTCTACCATAAATATAGCTCTGGCGAACGCAAACATGTAAGTGTTACTTAGGCTAATTTGCTGTCCTACGCTATGGATTAACCGCCTGCTATTTTAGTCGTGTAGCTGCTATAACACTAAGAGTCCTTGAGGATTACAAGGATATGATTTCGGATATAACCCAGGATCTAAAAGAACATTTGCAAAGGCTGGATGAAAAAATCCAGCTTCTGTCGCATTCTGACCAGAGTAATACTGAGTGGCAAGCAATGATAGAGGAGAAAATGAGCATACAGCAAGGTCTTGAAATTTGCGCTTAACTATCCAAACGCATTGAGGAGCTGGAACCAGTGCCGGAAGAGAATTATCAATTTTCCGAGCGTCCTTCGGCATATAAATATGTTAAAAGTGGATTAGACGCTGCTAAGGGTTCTATCAATAAGTTTGTGACACAGTTGCGTAACTATGAAGAGGACATCGATAATCGAATGCAGGTTATGGCTTCTACGCATCCTATATCTAAGGACGCAGTCGCGGAGCTTGAGCGACTACGCGCGACGAAAGCTAGTATCTATTAATGTATATAAGTCATCTCGGATGCAGGCGATACCAGAGCCGTTGAGCGATACAATGTCTTCGAGGATATTACTCTTGCCGATGATGCCTATAACTTTACTATCTCGACAATCGGAGACCTTGTAACCGCCAGGCGCATTAATCTTACAGGACGGTCACGCAATGTTGGAGGATAAATAAGTGACGAAAGCTACTAAAGAACAATTGACCGCTTTTCGGAGCAAGCGATATAGAACTCTTAAGAAGTAACTAAAATCCACGATCAAAGTGCATTAATGCCTAGCTTTGGAAATCGTTATGGCCCTGGTCTTAGGCTCTTAAGTTTGGTGGAAAACTCTAAAACTTTGAACACTAATTTATAGTCAGTAGAATATATATGTAATATAGAAAGGATTAGTCTAAATGCAACACATCGCCTTGGACGCCTTTACTTTCCAATCTCAATCCCCTATATAAACATATGCACCGTGCGTATATTGTTATAACCCGACTTTTATAGTTGCAACAATGGGCCGGCAAGGTGGGCAATTTCAAATTAATATAAGACCGAAGGGCCAATTAGAAATGTGTCGAAAGGAATTATCTTCAATCCATTATAATCTAACACTTAGGCAACTATAGCTTTAAAGGAAATTGTAATGTTTTAGTTTATACTAAGTATAGGGTAGTTTTTAAGGAATATACTTAAGTTGGATTTATATTAGCAGAGAGATAAGTTAAGATTTTTAAAGTATATTTAAATATTAAGAAATTTAGGTTAGGGTTAGGGTTAGGGTTAGGGTTAGGGTTAGGGTTAGGGTTAGGGTTAGGGTTAGGGTTAGGGTTAG
>NW_014013722.1:0-11483 GCF_000170995.1 Trichoderma virens Gv29-8
TTTTAAAAATATTTTATATTTATTATTTTTATTTATATATATTATTTTATTTATAATTTTTTTTAATAAATTATATTTTTTTTTAATTATATTTATAAAATAAATATTTAAAAAAATATTTTTAATTTTATTATATTTTAAAATATTTAAAAAAAATTTAATAAAATATTTATTTATTTTTTAAAAATTTTTATTATAAAATTTAAGTTTTTTAAATAAAAAAAAATTTAAAAAAAATTAAAATTTTAATATATTATTATTTATTAATTAATAATATTTTTGATTTAATTATTTAAATTTAATTTTTAAATTTAATATTATTATTTAAATAGTTATTTTAAATTTTACTTTTATAATTAATTTTAATATTTAAAATTTAAAATTTAATTTTTTAATATTTTTTTTTTTTTTATAAATTTAAAATAATTATTAAAATAAAAGTTTTTAATATATAATAAATTAATTTTATAATATAATATAAATTAATTATTTTTAAAAAATAAACTTTTAACTTTTAAATTTATATTAATAAAATAGTTAAATTAATTATAAATATAGTTTTATTAATATTTTATAATTAATAAATATAATAATTAAATTTAATTTAAATATTATATTAATAATTAATTATTAAACTTATTTAAATAAATAATATAAATATAAATTTATATATTTAATTATATATTTTAAAGTTAATATAAATTAATATTAATTTATATTAATTTTTATTATTTTTATATTAATTAATATATTAGTTTTATAATTATCTAAAAGCGCTTACTTAATAAGCCTATTATTGCAATTATAAAAGCTAAGTTATAATATTTATTAAATTAAAATAAAAATATTTTTTTAATTATATATTTAAATATAATAAAATTTATATTAAAAACTTTTATATTATTAATTTTATATATATTTTATTTTTTTAATTATATATTTAAGTATAATAAAATTTATATTAAAAACTTTTATATTAATAATTTTATATATATTTTATTTTTTTTCTAAAATCTTTTAATATAATATTATATTATAAATATAAAGTTAAAATAATTTAATATATTTTATTATAAAGTATAAATTATATATTTGCCTTTTTAATATAAAGAGGCAGGGGCCTAGTAGGCCCGCTTATTAGTTAACCCACTTAGTATATAAAAATATTCTTTTAGTATTTTATCTTTTTTAATTTAGAAATTGTTACGACCTGGCTCTTATGGTCGTAACAACGGGCCTATAGGGTAGGCGGAACCGGATCAACTATGGACCGACAGACCAATCAGGGCTGACGGCCACTTTGATTAGGAAAGCTAAGAAAGCTAGCTTTCCACAACGATCCAGGAAAGCTGGGAAAGCCAGCTTTCCATCGCGATCCAGCACAGACGACTGGATATATAAGTTTACGTTCATATCACTCATTTAAGATATCTTAGATAGCCAGGTGTTAACATAGCAATCAGATTGGATTCAGCTACCACTCCACTCGCTAGTGACAAGATTGCCAACCTGACCGACCGCTAACATAAACCTGAACTGCCGGTTTGTGCCCCAAGAACAGCTAATTTTAGATTACTATAGGAACCCGGTTCGTCACAGAAATGGCTATTTTTGCAGGGGTTATAAGTGCTAGTTATATAGGATTTTAAGGTGGCCCACTCCTATGACGAACCAGTTTCCTATATATTAGTATACAGGCTTTCCAAGGGACAAACCTCTAGGTTCAGGTTTATGTTGGCAGGCGGTCAGGTCGGTATCAGTGTGACGAACCGGTTTCCTATATGTTAGTATACAGGCCTTCCCAAGGGACAAACCTTAGTTCAGGTTTATGTTGGCGGGCGATCAGGTCGGTTACGGGCAATTGTAAGTATCACGTAGTTAGTAGAGTGGTGTCTGAATCCAATCTGAATGCTATGGTGGTGTGAACAACTGGCTATCTAAGCTATCTAAATGAGTATAAGAACGTAAACTTATATACACAGTTGATCCTGGGCTCGTATGTCTCGTGAGACGAGCTGGTAGAGTCGTGGCTCGTCTGGCTCGTCTGAAGCGTTACACGAGTCGGATACTATTGGCTGGTCGGCACATAGTTAATCCGGTTCCGCCTACCTTATAGGCCTGTTGTCGCGACCATAAGAGTTGGGTCGTGACAATTGGGCAATGTAAGTATCACGTAGCTAATAGAGTGGTATCTAAATCCAATCTGATTGCTATGGTGTTAACAACTGGCTATCTAAGTTTTCTAAATGAGCGTAAGAACGTAAACTTATACACCCAGTTAGCTGGGCTGGATCGTAATGGATCGATGCCGATTTGCATTGATCCTGTTCCTGCGTCGATGGAATCAACGCCAATTCTCGTCAACCCAATGCTGATTAGTGCATCGGTCCTATATTTATCCAGGAGCACCTACCCAGTAGGCCCATTGTCGCGACCATAAAAGACAGGTCGTAACAACTCCCTTGTATAAACATCTGTTCCTCTCTACATGTATGTCTCAGTGTTAAGGTCTCAAATATGCTATAGCAAACTTAGTGGATTGCTAGACGGCTGCTGACATCCCGAAACGCCGAATTGCATGCTTCTACAGACTTGGCAGCTATGAGTGATCCAGCAGCATGAAGCTGTGTATACACAAAGAAACAAAATAATCTCTCTTACATACTATTGCACCCGAGAATAAACAATTCTGTTGTCATGTGATGTCAGAATTGACATTTCAGTGCTCTTCTAAAAAAAAAAAAAAAAAAAAGACCGCGCATGATTTACTCCTATATATTACATTATTTTCCTTAAGATCAGATAATTAAACACAATACTAACAATGAGTATTCTGCCAAACATTGGCGATTTAGGCCTTCAAAAGCATCGGGCTTTTCTCTCGCGTAGCCACCACCAGACGAAAAGCATAAAGATAGTCAAAGGAATGACAATGGCCCAGTATATCCAGAACTTGTTGGAGAACTGCCACCCATCTTCCGCAAAGGAGAAGAAGGTAGTGCTGAAAAGTGCCTGAAATAACATGAGTCAGTGAGTGGTGTGTCGAGTTATACACGCTCGTACTGCTTACTGAAATGAAAGTTGCTGGCAAAAATACTATTGTCAGGAGAGTAAGCGACTTCATGATCGCGTTATCTGAGCTTGCGAGCATATTGTAGGCCCATATGAACTAGTGAGCTAGTGGCCAGATAATCTTTTCCTTTAGGCGTATTGCTTTCACCTGGGTTGAGAAGTTTCTTGGTTAGAATCCGGAACCAAGTGCCTATCATCGTGTTTAAGTAGTGAGTTAAATGTTTATCGCCATGGAATATATACTGAGGCTTATAAGTACATTCTTATCGCTTCCGTTCGAAGCAAACGAGCTTTTAGATCCCAAGTAGCCATTAAGATCAGTACACATCTTACTGCTGAGTAAGTCTGGCGCGTGGATTGGCTTTAGAATCTTTCTGCGATCAGCTTCTGGGCAATCATCCGCATACCAGTCACCAGACTCCAGGAACCTATGATAACATAAAATTAGTTGTGTAGGATGAAATGAACATTTTATCATACACATAGCACACTTTAGGCAGAGCCATATCATGCGCTAGAATGTCAAAATAGCGCGACACCCAGGCCTCTTTAGTAACTGTAACGATGTTAAAAAGTCGACAAAAATCGTTAATAGCTGGCATTAAGCGTACAGTCGTATTCCACCGTACTTGCAAGAGAGCGCGTGGTTGTCATGATAGACATTTAGGTCGGCAAGACTTCAATGCAAAGCTGTGATATTGTTATAATGGGTTCATTACGGATAAAATAACTCATGGCGTGTCTCACAGTTTATGTTCTCTAGAGAGGCTTTTCTTCATCGATGAGAACATCGAAAAGGGTTAAGAACGTAAGACTGCTGAACTCGCCAATGCAAAGGAAAGGGGAATATGACCATGTGTATGTCCACGTAATTAGGTAGAAACATCTATGTATGCCCTTGTCGGCCGAGGGTGTCCACTTGCACTATCTAGGCATTAAAAGCAGGAGTCGGAAACATTGCATGATGTAATATTAATAGCATACTAATATGACTTACTACATATCTTTGCAGCTACAGGGGTTACCGGCAGTGAAGCTGTATGAGCTAGTAAATTTAGTCATTTATAAAAATGCTCTAACGGGTTGTCACATCTCTAATAGATCCTTGCTACTCTATAAGCGGAAAGGTATAGATCAAGTTAGATAGCTTAGGCTAATGATTGAACTGGTCAGCACTACCTAATACCACCTAAGAGTAAAATAATAGCAGTGTAATATGTTAAGCAGGTAGTAGATTCTCACTAGGCCCATATCTAGGACTGTTATTGTTTTAAGGAGAAGGATAAGGCGGATCAATTTCAGTTTATTCTTGTTTGCTTCATAAGATGTTGTGATATCGACAAGTCGCCGTTGTAAGTGGCGTCATGACTCTACAGCTATCTATTGCGCTGCAGGTATTTAGAAATTGCTCTCTTCATCGTCGTCCAACATAGCCGTTGAATCGAGTTTCTCCTGGTCTTCTGGATCGCGTTTCTGCTGATCTTGTAGTTGTTCACTTCCCTGCTGATTCGAGCCAGAGGAAGTAGCAATTATCTCGCCATGAAATCCTGCCATTTTCTGCTGTGCATTTTCTCTAGCCCTAACAGCATCATTGTGCTTCCCCTCGCAATCTTTCAACGCATCTTGCAGCTTATTCACTGTATGTTGCGCTGCCTCTAGATCTCCAATAGCTGCCAGCGATTTAGAATCAATAGCGAGCTTGTGGACAGTATCGGCTGCATCTCTTGCAGCCCTAGCAGCCTTTGTAGCGTCTAGAGCATACAGGGTGACACTGACTGCGATGCTGGAGGTGTCTGAAGCTGCAGCAGTGTGGTTCATTTTGCCCTGGGGTGCCATTCCTGCTGCTGACTCGGTATAGAAGTCGGCAATTCCAACGTAATGTGCAGAGCGGGCGTCACGCGTCACCGATGTTGCCAGCTTATGGACCTGAAGTTCACACCGTTCTGCCGCCGCGGCTTCATCCTTTGCCCAGGCGGAGAGTGAGGAAGCGCGTATCTTAGCCTTTTCTACATCATCGATGATTTTGGTTGAGGCCTCCCGATGATGCTCCCGCACATACTGCCATGCTACGCCCACTGACCCCCCGAGAAGCCACCAGCCAGTCCAAGGGTGAAAGGCCAGCCACAAGAGGGGAAAATGAGTCCAAGAAGGGATCCTAGAACGATAACTGATATAGAGATTTAGATAGTTCCTATACCCATATCGTAAGGGACCGGTGACATTCATGGTAGAGAATATAACTCCGATAAGGGCAAGTGCGGCAAGTAAGATCCATTGCAGGTATGGCTCGGATAAAGCCTCCGTTGTCCTCAAGGAAGATGCAATGAGCCATGTTGCCGGAATTAAAACAACTAAAACCAAGTTAATAAATGAAGCACTCATTCTATTGCATACCGTACTGCATAACCATACGTTCTGTAATGCCAGGTACGTAGCCCGACTCAGTGGCGGGAGAGCTATAGTATGTCCCCAAAGCTAGAAGTAGGGCTGGCCGACGCAATTTGTTAGTTATAACTTGTACGCTATAATAGATGTTGCACTTACACTGATAATGAGAAGGATTCAGAAGTGCAACTGGTACAACTGAGCGGCCTCCAAGAAGAAAAAATCCAGCAACAACAGCGAAGCCAGGAGCTATCCGATGGTTAGCAGAGCATTCTAATAAACGATTTCCATATCCATAACAAATTTGAGATTATACTCACTGCTATACGTAGCCGACAATGCGTCGTTCTTTAGAGTGGAGTGATGGTATAGCAAAAACAGCAAGGCAATAAGTGCCCAGTTCTGCCCATCGCCCACAAATTGGTAGGGTATGGCATCTCCCACTGCGTTTGGATCACTGAAGAGCGAAATGGCGGCAATAATGACTACCCCTATTTAGTCGTTAACACGGCATATTGGGAAGCTCTGATTCGTGGCGTTTACAGTGATATTTTTTCTCAGATAGTAGCTCTTGCCGGAGGATGGAGTTATCCTTTAGCATGTATAAAGCGGCTGCTATTAAAATAGCTGGAAAAGAGTATGTTGATTTGATTGTACCAGCCGAGCTTAGAGCCAACAATACCAGGCCAAAATCTCAAGGAAGCGGTTAGTACTTGCTAGTTACCAAGTCCAGTTGGATAACCTACAATGGCTGTCTGGTCTGCGCAGGAATGAAGATGCATTCGAAGTATCTGGCATGGTTGTCGGATAATAAAATATGAGCAGCGTTCAGAGTAACTTTTAGGATGGCCAACCCGAAAGCCCTCGTGGGAAATCTGAATAAGGGTTAAAGGTATTACCCGACAAGAGTGATCAGGGAGTTGGAAGTAGATATCTAGCTGGAGCAACCAGACTTTCTCTTACTATTGCCTTTCGTTTTCGACCGTATGTCATTGTTATCCTGCTTCTCCCTGCGTGTTTTGCTATCATCAGTTGTATGCGTGCTTTCGTATGCAGATGTTCATCACCAGTACATTGGGCTTTTTTCTTGCATTAGCGCGGTAAACTTGAGTCCAGAATCCAGACCATTGAGTCAAAGATCCTTGTTCAGTTTTGGTCCAACAGCGCGACCATATGGTGTCTAGAATTTTCCCACATCCTCCTAAGCTCCAGTTTTCGTCCACCGAATAGCGAATCGCATGTGTCATGTGTCAACGGCAATCAAAACCGCAAGCGGCCCCAACACCCTGGCGCTGTAGCATTGAGGTCATCTGCAACTACCTGTACGCGTCAAAACGCAATGGCGCCATTGATATCGCATAGCAAGCAAACAGACAAACAGAAGCAACCTGCATGACGCTCATTAATTATTAATCAATGCGCAGATGCTAGTAAAAATTGTTTCTATTTGATAATAGACCTTGGGCAGCGTTGCATCTATAGGTAGCTGCAAAAAAAGGTACCTGTGGCCTCCAATACCCCTCTTTATGTACGAAGTAGACGCGGAGGGCATTCCGGTAGCTAGCTTGGTGCGGCTTGTGATGTATGCAGTAGTAAAAGTGACAATACAACTGACAATACTACTCTATACCTGAACTATTTCTCATACATAAAGCAAAATTCAGGTAGCCACTGTTAATGCATGCCCCACTAAATGCAAATACACACACCACTCTTTCTATGCCCAATCATCTTCCAAGTTCTTTAGGCCCATAGTCCTAGTCTTGGATTATCTTGGCCTCAACTTATTGGTACGCTTGACAAAGAGGCACCACCTCGGCTGCGCTCCGGATCCGCTTTGCTCTCATACTCTTTGTATTACTGTACTATCCAGGTCTCCATTAGTCAAGAACTCTCCAATATCCCCTTATGTAAACGCTTACAGTTGCAGCTTGAATGCCATTCGAACGATGCACAGAATTCCCAGGCGACGGCGGTCCTATACTAGACGATATGGTGAAAAGCCTTTACCTCTCCAAAGCCCATTAGGGGAAGAATCACCTTATATCATATAGGTACAGCCTCTACTTCGTAAACCTCTGCGTTTTCTACACCTAATTAAAATCCCCAACCTAAACCAGTTTTACACTAAGACATATTATATATATTGCCTACGTAAATATCATCTGAGTTATTATATTTATTTTATAGCTGCAAGTATATATTGTTGCTGCCCAAGTATTATAAGTACCTGATGATAATCTTACATACGTGAGCTATTTATTCTACATGCAGTAGGATTCAGGTAGCAACTAATGCATGTCTCACTAAAATACGACATATAACTGCATAGAACTTTTGGCAACTCTCAATATATATTATATACTTTGCATCTGCGATATTATCCGAGATATGATATTTTATAGCTGCAAATGTATGCTTTGCAGCCCAGGCATTATGGAGCAGACGTCATCGAGCTAGTCTGTCAGAATCGAAGAAACTCTTGCACAAGTGTCAAAGACTTGATCCAGATTCTGGAACGATACATCGCCCCTCTGTTGATGTAGCTCCCATAGGATAATGGTATTTATTAAATAATTTTGCCGCTAGCATGGTTAGTATAACATTCTGAGAGCTTTTCTAATACTCCACCAATTAGTCGATGCATGGTAAAACCCAGAGAGCCTTCATAAAGTATTCAGGCCAACCCTCAACTGTGTAATTCTAAGGGCATACATAATCCGCCCTTGCTATTACATATTGCAAGGATGAAGCACGATTACGATATGCTCAAGTACCCTTGAAGCTATTCGTGAGACACTTATTATTTAACTTGAAGGCATTCCTATTGCAGTCAACATTTTCATCGCCTCTACACCGTGCCCAAGCCTGATTATTAGCGTAGATATGGCGACTCCGAGGTATAGTGCTCTCCGTATCTTCTTTTTTTCTTTCTTCATTGTCATCTCTTATTTTTCTTCACCACCACCCCCCCACCCCGTTCTGTGCATGCCCTCGTGCCATAGAGTGCTTGCTAACGGTTATGGAACTCGGAAGGACACACCAAGACTATACCGTAGGATGGATATCTATAATCAACCCTGAGATGGCAGCATTTCGAGCGCTGTTGGACGAAGAGCACGCGCCGCTCCCAAAGGTGGGCAATGACGACAACGCCTATATTCTTGGCCGGATGGGAAGGCATAATGTTGTTATGGCATTTCCTTCGGCTTACGGCACAAATCCCGCCACTCAGACAGTGACAAACATGATACGATCTTTCCCGAACATTCGTTTTGGGTTGCTTGTGGGGATTGGAGGTGGCGCTCCACAACCCATCAATCCAGATCCACGAAAAGATATTCGGCTTACAGATGTCGTTGTTAGCTCACCCGAGAAGGAACTTAGTAAGCTCATCCAGTGACAGTTACTACGATTATCATACATAAATAAATTACAAAGACTTGATAAATGCTAATAAAGTCTTAGGTGGCGTTATTCAATGGGATATGGGCACATTAGAAGAAAGCGGCCCTGTAATAAAATCACATCTAAATAAGCCGCCTCAAGTATTGCTTAAAGCAATGAAACTTTTGCAGTTGAACCACGGCTTTGGAAAAGGTAATATGTGGCATTATATAGATCAAGTTACTCGGTCAAATATGCCAGGCATGGAAGCCGCTCGACATCCCGGAGCAGATAATGACCAGCTATTTCAATCAGGTTACAAGCACAAGGATGGAGACACCTGTTTGGGCTGCGATACATCCAAAATTGTTGCGCGAGCAAAAAGAGAATCAACTCGTGCTGAGGTCCATTACGGTCAAATCGCCTCTGGCAACATGGTGATGAGGAATGCTAAGAAGCGAGACACTCTCAGAAAGATGTGGCGCGTGATTTGCTTAGAGATGGAGGCGGCAGGCCTTATGGATAACTTCCCATGCACTGTCATTAGGGGTATTTGCGACTACTCAGACAGTCACAAAAACAAGCAGTGGCAGGCATATGCTGCTCTTACGGCCGCAGCCTATGCTAAAGACCTATTGATGACAGTTCAGCCGGAGGAAGTTGAGCTCACGCCGCCCGCCAACGACATCATGAATGGAGAAAGACTTAGGCATTGGGATGGAATAGGACCGCCACCGCCTGGAAAAGGGGATGGAGGAGGAGGAGGCAGTGGTGGTAGTGGTGAAGGAGCAGGAGGAGGAGGAAACTGGTCAGTGCCCCCAAGGTTCAGGCTCCCACCAGTCCAAAGTCTCTGGGCTGCCATTCGAGATCGCAATATAAGGAGGATCAGGCTCCTTCTCCGCATGGGCGTTAATCCCAATATAAGAGATCATCGCAACGGTCGAAATTCGTTGCACAAAGCCGCATATTGGAACCGGCCTACTGCGGCCCGAATCTTGATTCCATATATGAACAACATTAACGCAGAGGATGATAAGGGACTTACAGCACTTGACGTAGCGAAAAAACGTGGCCATGGCGCGGTTGCTAGAGTGTTGCGAAACCATGGAGCAAGCTAGCTTGCACGGAGTGCCAATTTTGTTGAGTGAAAGCCGTGTTGGCTCTCCTGCTGCTGGATTTCCATGAACAATTTACATTCTTTCGCAAATAAATGACTATTGTATCCCATAGGCCTTCTATCTACGAGTTACTAATCACATTGTGTGTAGCTATAGCCTTTTGAGATTGCTCCCTCTCTCTATTAAGAAACGATGTCCATAGCTATGTTTTAATTCTTACATATGTAAAAAGCATATCACAAAAGCATAGGCTTTAACCTGACTATTGTTAAATATTATCGAAATGCTTGACTTTTCGTCTATTTTTAAACTTCTATTCCGGGACTTACTTCACAGGAAGCGGCTTCAAACAGTATCAGAGCTATACTCTCAGCAACGCTGCCGTCAAATCAAACAAATCAAATATAGGGGTTGGATTTGATTGTTTGACTCTATAGCTAACTATAATACATTTGATTAATTGATTGATTTGTCAAATATTTGATAGATTTGAATGTATTATATTTTCACTACCCAACCTCTTATGCGACCTCAGAAGATACGTACCCGGAGAAACGTAGGACCGAAGGACCAATCATAGGGCAGGAGCGACGGAGCGCAGCGCTCCGTACTACAATGGAGCGATGGACTACATCGCTCCTAAAAGAACGACTGGATATATACAACGAACCGTAAACCTATATGCTAGTATAGTTTAGGATTTCCAAAGGATAAACGAAAATTCTAATTTATATTAGTAAATAAACTAAATTAAATATTTAAATAATATAAATAATAATATTACTAATTAATAAAAAATATTAAATAAATATAATTTAAATATTATAATTTAGAATTAATTATTTAATTATTTTAAATAAATATAAAAAATATAAACTTATATATTTAGTTATATATTTTAAATTATAATAAAAAGTTTATTTTTTTAACTTTTTTTTAAATATTTTTAAAAAATATTATAATTTAGCTTTTATAATTATAATAATAAACCTATAGCGTAAATTCTTTTAAATAATTATAAAATTAATATATTAATTAATATTTAGTTAATAAAAATTAATATTAATTTTATTAATTTTAAAATATATAACTAAATATAAAAATTTTAAAATTAAATTATTTAAATATAATAAAGAAAATTATTAAATTAATTTAATTAATAAAAAACTTTTTAAATTTTATAAAATTTATAATTTAATAAAAATAAAAATTTTAATGTATTATTAATTATTAATAATTTAATAAAATAATAAAAAAATAAAATTTTATTAATATTTATATTAAATATTAAAAATTAATTAATTAAAATAAAATAATTTATTATATTTAATTTTAAAAAAATATATAATTTTATTTAAATTAAAATAAAAAAAATAAAAAATAATATTTTAAATATAATATAAATTATTTAAATATTTAATTATATTTTTTAAATTAATTAATATATTTATAATTTTTTAATAAATAATAAATTATATATTATAAAATTTATTAATTAATTTATTATTATATATTTAAATA
>NW_014013723.1:0-10645 GCF_000170995.1 Trichoderma virens Gv29-8
TTATATTTTTTATAAAATTAAAAATATTTTATAAAATATTTTAATATAATTTATTATTAATATAAATAAATAAATACAAAATTATTTTTTTAAATTTAATAATTAAATAATAAATTAATTAAATATATAAAAGCTAAATTAATTATTTAATAATTTAAATAAATTAATATTTCTTTAAATAATTTAAAAAGTAAAATATATTTTAATATAATATAATAAATAAATTTTTTAATTATAAATAAATAGTTTATTAAAAATTTAAAAAATTTAAAAATAATAATAAAATTATAATTAAATAATTAAAAACTATAATTAAATATTTATAAAATAAAAATTTAATAATAATATATTAAATAAAATTAATTATAATAAATATAAATTTTTTTTAATTTATAAATTAAAAAACCTATAAATTTTATTATATATTTAAAAAAAAAATAATACTTAAATATATTTTTAAAAATAATTATAATAAAAATAAATAATTATTTTTAAAGTAAATAAATAAACTAAAGGGTAATATTAAATAAAAAAAGTTTATTACTTTTATTTAAAAGTATTTATAAAAATATTTCTTTTAGTTAATTAAAACATTTAAAAAGTTATATATCTTTAAAGTTACACATTTATATTAAAAATATTATATATCCTTATTAATTGCTTATTTAAATATATATATATATATATTTACTAATATAAAAGCCTTTTATTTACAGGCTATTATAGGTTACATTGGTACTTTTGTAACCTCACTTTATATTACTTTACTAAGATAGATTGTTACGTTTGTGAAATATACAAACAGGGATCGGGGTGTGTATTCAATATCGGTGTGTAGTAATCCTAGCCATTCGGCGGTTCCGACCACTAGGTTCTACCCGCTGCGTAAATCAGCATGCCCTACCCCAGCTAATCTACAGTTCCGATCACCGACACCGAAGTCCATAGATGTAAGCGCTCACGTAACTTTACCAGGGGTTAAGGAACTTTCTTGGAGTTTCGAACTAGTAGGAGTAAAGGATCTAATTTAAATCGCCGATCGCTACCTGCCTTACGCAGATACTTTTGCCTGCTACGTTTTTTCCCTTCAGGGGTTTTTTCTCTTTATGTTAGCCTGCCAAAATAGGTAAATTGGGACGTTTTGTAATGTGTCTGTCTCAGCTTGACGGATATCAAGAAAAGTAGTGGTTTTTGCTATTAACAGTTAGTCCCATGAGGGTACTTCAATTTCGCTAAGTAGCTTTACATACCTCTTTGTTATACTCGTACTTGTCAATAGCACATATACTTATACCAGTAAGTTAAGCTACTGCGTATATAAATACTATTTAAAATTATTCAGCTGGATTAAAGTTATCTAATTTCACTAGGGCTCTCCTTACCTAATTAATACAATTTATCTACAGTATAGGTTATTCATTAAGCTAGGGTAAATACTTTACAACGCATCCCTATAAAATTTGTATCTTTCCTTAATTATAGCGAATAGGGGTCAATACTACGGCTACTGGTTAATAAGCTCGTGTCTGGCTAGGACGGTTTCGAAGGAACAAGACCACATGGAAGTGGCTAAGACAAACAGGGTTTCGATAATAGGCGGTGAGATAAACTAACCAGAGCTCAGATAATACCCTACCCTTGCTCAAGCCGCCTAGTCTCTGGCTGGCCCACATGTAAGACTATTGCCTACAAAGTTCTATTGAGGAATAGATTAATGAATTGACATTGGAATCAAGGAACTGCTAAATATCGGTCTTTTCCAAACATACTAACCTAAATACTACAAAGTGGGTATTCAGTAATGGCATAAAGCCATACTTCACTAGACGTTAGTTTTCTTGTTCTTTAGTGCTATCTTTAAATAGTTACAAGAGCAGTAAAAAACTGGATGTCCGACTTCATTATCGTTTCGGGGGAGAACCTATAGGCGCAGCGGTATTTTGATGGTATCGAGTGGGCTTCAACAGGGTTGTATTGGGACTAATGCTTGACTGATGCTACTTCTCATTACATTGACTGGGACGTATTTATAATCTTACGTGAGGATTACGCCCGCTAATGTCTGAAAGTTTTCCAGACAATTGGAGTCAGGTCCGTGCTGTCACAAGCCCAATTGAAGGAGGCGGGCAAGGACTCCGCCAGTGTTATAAGACTAATGAGTTGGATGATATTGGACAACTTTTGAAACTTGTTTTGTTATATCCGAGTTAACTGCTGGACGCATACAGATACTCTGAAACTCTACTCCTTGCAAATCCCTCTCCCAGACATCAATGATGGCTGAGCAACCTTCAAACTCAGTCAAAGCGGCGGTATCGGTAAAGCCTACATTGCTTCGAAAGGAATACACTCCGCCAAAAGGCCTGCTGTCAAAAATACCCGCATCATGGGTGCCCTACGGCGAATTGATCCGTCTGCACAGACCAGAGTTCATCTACTTTATCTACGCACCATTCATCGTCGGCCTCGCATATGCTTTATGCATCAACAAAGAGCGTGTGCCGGCTTTCACCCTCGCTCACCGGGCGGGAGTGCTCTTTGTTTGGACCTTTTTTCTACGTAGCTCTGGCTGCGCATGGAACGATAACATCGATCAAGACTTTGACCGTCAAACGGAGCGTTGTCGAAACAGGCCCATCGCTCGAGGTGCCATAACGACAACCAAAGGGCATGTTTTCACTATTGTCCTAATCTCGCTTGGCTTCTTATCAATCCGATCTCTGCCTTTTGAATGTACCCTGGTTGGCATAGTTACCTATGTACTCACCATCATATATCCATTTGGCAAACGCTTCACCAACTTTCCCCAAGTTATTCTTGGGTCAGTTTTGGCCATGGCTATTCCACTATCTTCATACTCGCTGGGCTTGCCGGCCTTGTCCCCACCGCACATTGTACCGACAGCATGCCTGAGTGCCGCGATCGTATTCCTGATCGTTTTCTACGATGTCCTCTACGCCTGCCAGGATATTGAGGACGATCTAAAGTCCGGCGTTAAGGGAATGGCAGTGTATTTTAGAAACTATATAGAACCACTCCTGATTACTGTCACCGGATTGATTACTGGATGTCTGGCAATGATGGGCAAACTCATAGATATGGGCCAGCTCTTCTTCATGTTTTCGGTCATTGGCGTTTCAATGTCCCTTCTCTTCCTCGTTGCCATTGTTCATTGGAAGATCCTGCCCAGCTGGTCTGGTTACTCTGCTTGGTTCTACGCTCTCGCAATCGTCAACCTCGCCGGTGGGTTTACGCTTGAATATTTTACGAGGGTTGTTGAAGGTTTGTGATGGACTTGTGGGATTGGTTAGAGTGCAAAACAGATCATCGAGTTATTCACTATGGGATCTGTTGTTCCAGCTACCCTTATTCCAAGCCAACATTACATTCTAACAGACTACTGGGAAGGTTGAATTCATCATGATAATAGCCGGATTCGTAGTCTATGGCCTTCATTACTTCCGAAAGCCTCGGAATAGCCGTTTTCAATGAAATCCAGCGACTCAAACCCTGTTTCCATTAGTCATTCCTTTATGTATTAAAATAGCTAGATTTCCTATCCCTCTGACATCAGCCAGAGAGTCGAATACACTTATAAGCAATATCTTTTTATATACTTCAATCGTGTTGTCTTGTGATTGATAGCATACCTATTCACCTACCTACCTGCCAAGGTATCATAACCTCCCTCATATATCTACAGTACCCCCACCTTTTGGGTGCCGACCACTAAAAAACTGCCAAATCTTCTTAACTGGTTACCAAGACAACAATGCATCTCCAACTTGAATACCGCCCATCCGAGCAGGGAGCAGCAATGGCCACCGCTGCTGTTGCCCCCGACACTCGAAACATCCCACTCCAACTGACCGCCATCGCCAGTGGGACTCACCACTCGGCTTGTAACCGAGGGCAACTAAATCACTCTCCCGTTCTTTTCAAGGAAGAGGAAGGCAACGGCCGATCCTCGACATCCCAGGATAGCCCTGACTTAATATTATAGCTATTAAAGTACGTAATAGTTAAAGCAGAGTTGTACCTATAACCCTATAATTATATATTTATATTCCTCCTGCCCCCATATTTCCCTGCTCCCCCCTTTTCCCCACCCAGGCGCAACCCCCAATAATTGTGAGAATTTAAATGCCAACGGGGTTTTCGGATACGTGTTGGATACATCTGTGGGGGATAAGCATTAGAGGCCTGCATAACGATATTTTCAAATTAGTCCAGTAATACTGTTGTGTAAGCATTCGCCTTAAAATATTCATTATCCTAAAGTACTTTTGTAGATATGTGTAAATATTAAATCATGGGTTCGTTTGACAAGTAGTTGGTGTTATCCTTTTCGTTATTTATTTTATTCGTAAAATAGTAACCTAGTATACTAAGCTACTTAATGACAGTTTGTAATTGCTAAGCAGTCGCTAGTAGCTTTTAAGAAACAGTGTAGATTTAATAATAGATTCAATATTTATGAAATATAAATAGTCAGTGTAAGAATAACTAAAAGGAACTTATAGGCGGTTTTAAAGTAGGTAACTACTTGGTGTCAGGAGCCACAGCGCAAAGAGAAGAGTAATAGGATCAAAGAGATAAAGCACAGTAGACTAGCACGGACTTCGCAGCTAGGTAGAGCACAAAGACTGCATTTATCTGTGACCTCCCCTTGAACATAGAGGAGAACACTTCCTTTTATATCTGTGCTCACGCTATAGCTTGTTAGTTTAAACTTTTTTGCATCCTCGCTGCTAATCAACTCATTTGTTTTTGACAGATGCCTCACTTATCACTTAATAAATAAGGCTTTAGCTTTAAAAACACACTAATAAAGCCCTACTACAATGCATAATGATAAACTTTAGATGATATAATTTTGTTTATTTGAAGAGCTATATGCCGGTGATCGCCATATTATTGGATATGATATGATGCATTTATTACAGACGGTATGCTAAAACTGTGTGGCTATAAGATAAACGGTTCCTTCAGACTCAACATTAATCATTCATGTAAATCCGTTATTAAAGCAGAACTCATCAGTTCTATAAGCGACGTGGTGTTAATTGAAAGATCAACTGAGGTTTCTGCCACGCAATATATGCTGTCTGGTCCCGTTCCCAGATCAGATCACGATTAATTATCTCAAAATCGAAGTTCCAAAACAGCTTGCTAAGCACTAGCCGCATTTCCAACATAGCAAGGCTTGAGCCATTTGCTGATTAGCGTGAATGAATCATAAAGGAGATGGAGAAATGACTTACTTTCTTCCAATACAGCCACGTGGTCCCAAGAGAAATGGCTGGCTTTGATCTCTGAGATCCGGGCTAGACCTGCTTAGCCAGCGTTCGGGCTTGAAAGACCATGCATCAGGAAAATTGGCTTCTAAATGAGTCAATGTCCAGGATGGTACGGATACGTATGTCTAAGTAAACGTCAGCACCACATCAATCCAGTTCAAATAACTACAGTTCATGTACACACTTTATCAGGAACATATATGTCGCCCATCATCGCGCCACCTTTAGGAGCGAGACGGGGAGCACCAATGGGCAGCGGTGGATAGAGCCGTAAACCCTCTTCAATAACTGCTTGAAGATACGATAGTCTCTGACAACTGAGATGTGTGATTTCCTTCTCTTCTTGGAAAGTGTTTCTGATCTCATTGGCGAGGATTTTATAGGCCTCGGGGTTTTTACTCAGGTAGTAGCAAATTCCAGAGAGAGACGTAGCAGTTGTATCACTGCCGGCTAACCTATGTATCCGAAATTAGCTAGGAAACTTCTGAATCCTGATCTCAAGTCTTACACTAGAGATGCCGTATGTGCAGATATTTCTTCCACTGTGAAAGAACTAATTATACCCTCCCGATCAAGGCACGATATGAAATCCTTTCTCTCGGCCGTTGACTGTAACCGCCTGTGTCATAGAATATATCAGCTTCGTCATGCAGTAAGGCAAGCCCAAGGAAACTTACTTGGAAACTTTCCCTCTTGAGTATGCCATATGCTTCGCTCCCTGTTGGCGGAGACTAGCGGGAAGAAAATAATGGTACGTCTTATTTAGTAATGGGAAACTTCGAATTCCCCATGCAATAGCTAAAGCCTTGACGCGGCCCAGAATGACAGTAATCCAGTCGTCCATTTGTCCTATGTTAAAAAATTCATTAACATCTCAATAGATAGAGTATTCACTAGAAAAATACGTATTATATACCTTGAGATAAGCAGTTGAAGCTTTCACCAAATGACAACTCGCCAATAATGTCAAAGGTAAAGAAATTAAACCAGTGGATAATGTTAAACGGCCCCTGCTTGGCTTGGTCTCTTAGCTTAACCATTAGTTTATCGACGTACATTTGTATAATATCCTCCTGCTCGGATAATGCTCTGTCAGAAAACGCGTGGGATAATAGTCGCCTCACACCAGCGTGTCGATTAATGTCCGTGATGGTTACAATGCTTTCTGTCTGGCCAAGTGGGCTAGAATACAATCTCGGATCCTTGGTGAAAGTTTGAGCAGTTGGATGATGACCATAGACATCTTTCAGAGCGGTTGGATGGATACAAGAGAGCTCATTCGGTCCAATTCGTATTGTTTCCCCTATAGATATGATGTGTTAGTAAGTGTTATAAAGTAACAAAACATCAACTCACCATATTTCTTGTGCAATTCATCTATTATTTTGTGATGATTCCCTGATACAACTAATCTGAACTTATACAGCTGGATTTCGTTACACTATGTCAATAAAACAGTTCTTCGATTCGGGGACCTCGGGACGCACATATGTGACTGCGGCCAGCCATGGACCTGGAAACTTGGACAAAGGATGAAAATAAATCTGGTAAATAATACGCCAAATACAGTATATAATAACCTAGAATTCAGAATTGATATTAGAAATCCACAAACAACTGAGTGTAAGAGAAGATGATGGAAAGTGATCCAATTTGAGACTTACTGCCTGAGCACAGGCGGCAAAAGCTGTAGTTAGGGGCATGCCCGTAAGATTAGAATAAAGAGTCTCCAACATCTCAGTGTTTATTAATTATGACAATATTGTGTGAAGAAAGTTACAGTGGTCAACTATTAGACGTAAATCTTATATAGAACAGCTTTGTAAGATTTTATATATCGAAAATAGAACAGATAATCGTAATAACCTTGATCAAAATACGAAAATTTTTATTACAGATCATGGGTAAATGCTTATCACAGATTCACCGCTATTTGATCTTGCTAACTCCGAGCCCTATAAAACTCCGGTCTTCTATATTACTGGTATAGGTACAAGGGGGGTGCAAAAATCACCGCCGCCTATCACTTACAATTTTATGATGCAGGCCGGCGGTGTTTTTTGCATCTCGCATGGGGTAGTGGAAAGCGCTAATGACCCCTTGCCATCAGCATCACATCCCTGACCCCAGTCGCATCTCATCAGCATCACATCCCTGACCCCATTCGCATATCAATGACGAGGGTGCCTGCGCAAACAAGGATTTGCCCGCATGTGGGACATGTATGTCATATATGTGGTACCCAGGCTTTGACTTTTGTGCACTATGCTTGGTAAGAAAAGTGCCGATGATACTAGGGAGCACGAAGAAAAGAGATATCCACAGTGTACAGTAAGACTAAGGATGATTTCCCCCCATCTCATTCCCAACACACAGCAAGCACTGATGTATAGCCCCCTTATTTGGACACAATTGCTAGCGCAAGACCCACAGCATCGTATTATTTTAGAATCAATTATATATAAGGACGCTTGCCACATAGGCCATAAGTTATGAGGGAAATAAATAGCAAACAGGTATATGTTTAGCTCTTGTGAGGAAAAATGACCACTCCATTATTTTTGGGGACAATTATCAGTCTTTGTGTTGCAACTGCGCTGTTCTTCCGTTACTGGCGGCTGAGACAAATTCCTGGACCAATTTTGGCATCGGTGACCAACCTTTGGCGATTCAATATCCAATATCGCGGTCCTATACTACCTTGCCTTCTAGATCTACATCGGAAATATGGAAGCCTGGTAAGAATAGGCCCAAATACCATCAGCGTCAGTGATGCAGCCTATGTCAGCGCGATTTATACAAATAAAGGCGATTATGTAAAGGTAAGTTTAGTACAGAAAGCCGAAACTCATGATTGGGAAGGCTAAAAAGAAGAGATATATGCAGGCAGACTCATATGAGCCGATGAGAGTCTTTGTGAATGGCCAATCAGTAGGAAGCATTGTTGATATGCAAGATGAGGAACAGCATCGAGCGTTGAAACGATCTGTTGGCGGCGCGTTTACGAACAAAAGCCTACAAGAGTACGAGCCTGATGTGGACATGATCCTAGAGAATCTCCTTGCACGAATTGGGAAAAAATCAACTTTTGTTCTCCATGATGTCCTGCAGTGGTTCCAGCTAGACTTTCTCATGAAGATTGCATTTACGGAGTCACCTGGGCATCTACAACATGGAGCCGACGTGTACGGATTATCAAAGCTTACTGCACAGCGAATTGCACACTGGTACACTTGGCAAAGCCTCCCGCAGTTAGAGCGCTTCATATACCGAAATTCTGTTTGGGGTAGATTCCTGGCTCGGCCATCTAAGTGGGCCAAAATGAGTAAGGAACGGTTCAACGCTCGTGTGGCGACCACTCACGATCGGCAAGAGATAGAACGGAGAGATCTTTTACAGAAATGCATCGACTACAGCGAAAAATACCCCGATGTTCTCAAACCGCAAACAATCACTAGCGTAGTGAACTCGATTATCTCGGCCGGCACGGACACTACATCTGGGGCAATGACTACGATGCTGTACTTTTTACTCAAGTCTCCGTCTTGTTACAAATCACTTATGGACGAGCTGGATGATGCTCAGAAATCTGGCAAACTTTCAATTCCTCCCCGATACACAGAGGTTAGCCGTCTGCCGTACTTGGACGCAGTGCTCAGAGAGGCTCTTAGACTTAACCCGGCTCTCGCTATTCCCATGGAGCGAATTGTCCCCTCATCGGGTTGTTCTATTAACGGCACCTTTATTCCTGGCGGCACAGTAATTGGATGCCTTGCTATGGCTATACACATGGATCAAACGTGCTTTGGAAAAGATCCAGAACTATTTCAACCGGAGCGCTGGTTAAATAGATCGGATGCAGAGCGCAGTGCTATGGAACGAGGCTTTCTTGGCTGGAGCGCCGGAAGTCGAGCCTGCTTAGGTCGACAAATTGCAGAGCTAGAGATAAAGAAGGTCATACCAACTTTGCTGCTCAAGTATAATGTAAGTTGCATTCATCTTTATGAAAAAGCATCGCATTTTAGACATACTGATAAAATTGGTTTGCATAGATAAGTTTAGACAACCCTGAGCAAACCTTGCAATTTGTTAATGGTGTCCTAGAGTATGGTTCAAATCCCATCTCTGTGACATTTAATACTAAGACTCAATAAGAGGTTCATAGAATGGTGTAATTATGTATTCAAATCTTTGTTTAATATGGAATATAAGGTTTAAAAAAATAACAATGTAAATATAAAAAATATTAAACAATTAAATAAATTACATTAGTTATTATTTTATTAATAATAAATATTTATTTAATTAATAAAATTCTTAATAGTAATTTTTTAATTTATAATAGTTTTTATATATTTAATTACTTATTTAAAATATATAAAATATTTTTACTAATATATTATATTGTTTAATAATAAAGAAAATTTATATTTTATTTAATAAATTAATAATAAAGTAAATTAAATATTTAACTTTATATTTATTATTAATTAATTTATTATAATAGTAATATTTTATAAAAATTAATATTATTATAATAACTATTTATAATTTCCCAGTCCCTATTCTTAATATAAAGTAAAAGTTTTTAAAATAATAAGCTTAAGTTATAGGTTTATATTAGTAAAATATAATTAAAACTATATGGAGGTTAAATTTGATATTAAAATAAAAGGTTTAATGCTATAACAGCTGGTTTAATAAAAAGCTATACCCTAGCCTTTAGTTTAAAATTTAAAATTAATCTATAGCTTAATTTAATTAATAACAGTTAATTAAACTAAATTTCAGAGATTTAGGCTATATTATTAACAAAAGTATAGAAAATATAACTGTTTATTAAGGTTTAAAACTAAACTTAAAATATATATATAAAAATATTTAAATAATAAAGTTTAAATATAATATAAAAACTTTAAATTATAGTTTAATAACTTAATTAAAGTAAAAAGGTTAATTATTTGTTAAATAATAAAAAATAATAATAATCTGTAAAAATAAATTATATATTCTTTTTAAAATTAAAAAATTTAATAAAATAATATAATATAAAAGTAAAAAATCCTTATAGTAAAAAATAATTTAACAGCTAATTAAAATTATAAATAGCTAAAATAGCTAAAGGTAATAAAAAACTATTTATAATTATAGTAAAAGTAATAGCTACTGTAATAAAAACTTATAATAAAAACATAATTAATATAGTAAAGAAGGTATACTAAAGCCTTAAGAATAAATAAAGTAAAAAAGGGTAACTTAAATTATTTATAAAAGAAAAAACGTAAATCCACTAAGCTATTAGTTAATAACTAATAATTAAAAATTTAATAATAATTATTTTAATT
>NW_014013724.1:0-11037 GCF_000170995.1 Trichoderma virens Gv29-8
TAATATTAAAATAAAAGATTTAATATTAAAATAAAAAGTTTAATATATTTATATTAAAAGTATTATATATATTTATTGTTTATTATTATTAAATATAATATTTAATATAAAATTAAAAAAGAATATATAAATTTTTATATTAAAAATAATATTTAAAAAATTATATATAAATAAAAATTATATTAATATATTAATTATTCAAAATAAATTTAATAAATTTAAATATAAATAAAATAATTCTTTTAGATATAAAAAATAAACTACTTAAAAAACTAAAATTAAAATAATTATTATTAAATTTTTAATTATTTACTTTTAATTAATTTAGTGGATTTATATTACTTTTTTTATAAATAGTTTAGGTTATTCTTTTTTACTTTATTTATTTTTAAGGCTTTAATATACTTTTTCTACTATATTAATTATATTTTTATTATAAGTTTTTATTATAATAACTATTATTTTTACTATAATTATAAATAGTTTTTTATTACTTTTAGTTATTTTAGCTATTTATATATTAGATTTTTAGTTAACCGTTAAGTTATCTTTAATTATTATAAAAATTCTTTATTTTTATATTATATTATTTTATTAAATTTTTTAAAATATATAATTTATTTTTAAAAATCATTACTGTTTTTTATTATTTAATAAATAATATAATAGCTTTTTTACTTTAAATAAATTATTAAATTATAATTTAAAGTTTTTATATTATATTTAAACTTTATTATTAAACCTTTTTATATATTTTAAATTTAATTTTAAACTTAAATAAACACTTATATTTTTAATACTTTTATTAATAATATAACTTAAATCTCTAAAGTTTAGTTTAATTAGCTATTGTTAATTAAATTAAACTATAAATTCATTTTAGATTTTAAACTAAAGGCTAAAGTATAACTTTTTATTAAATCAACTATTATAATATTAAACCTTTTATTTTAATATTAAATTTAACTTTTATAAATAAAATAAAAAAATATATAATTAATTTTTTTTAATAATTTTTTTTAAATATTTTAAAATTTATTAAATATTTTATTAAATTATTATATTTTCCAATAAAGTATAAAAATAATTGTATAATTTATATTTATATTTTAGATTAAACTTTACTCACTTTCTGTAAGCTCTACAGGCTTTATAAAGCTAATTGAACTTGTCCAGTAAGCAAGTTCAATTCGTATCCTTTTGCTGTTCGTAGCGCAATTAGCTAGCGGTAACATCGCTGGAGGAATAAAACCTCCAGCTATAGCTTTAGTCCTAAGGGCCAACTCCTTTACAGTTTATTAAGTTATTTTTTTTATTAATAAACTTAATTAAACTTATAAATACCTTAAGCTTTAATATCTTAAATAATATATATAAAATACCTTTTATTTTTTTTTTCTATAATATAATTTTATATTATTATTAATTGTTTTATTATTTTATATATATATTAATGTATAAATAACTTTTACACTTACTTTTATAATACAGTAAAGTTTATATTAAAGTAACTTTTATAATCCTTGTGGGATATAACAACTTTGTAAATAACCTTTATTAAAACCATATACTAGTGGCTAATATATTTAATATTAAGTTTTAAAAATATTATACTAATAACTAATTTATATTGTGTAAATAGCAAAACTAAATTTACTCTCGGCTTAGATAATTGATCTGGCTAATCCATCGCAAAGCTCCCTTATTCAGCTACTTGATTTGCCAAATACCATCTTACACCCTTTCGAAGCTCGTCCTCCGTATCATCTTCTGGTATATATCCTAGTCGATTCTTAGCCTTAGTGCCATCATACGTCCATGTATTACACATGAATCGCAACGTATGGAGTGTCAGCGGTGGTTCCACTCCGAAGGGAGCCATGATAGTCTGGGATGTAACCGCCATCAGCTTAGCAGCCCACTCAGGCATAACAAATGGCGGCTTCTCCTGTTTCCAGCCGGCCTCCTGCCAGATAATGCGCGCCATTTTCCAGAATGTCAGGTCTTTTTTGCCCGTAATGTAAAATGCCTCGCCGTGAACGTCATTGTCTCGCGTTCTCGTCAGTGCCCGTAGGGCAAGAACGTGAGCACGTGCGGCATCCGTCCCAGAGACTGTGGCGAGTAGACCCTGATCGCTCCCTATCTGCACACCGGTGTTGCCTTCATTCATCGTCTTAAGCATGGCTGGTATAAATGCATATTCCCTCTCTCCGATAATTAGTGGCAGCCGAAGAGAGACTGTCTGAAAGCCTGGCGAGTCTAGGGCCAGAAGACGTCTCTCTGCTCTTGCGCGCTGAACCCAGTAGGGAAATGCGGTGGAATTCTCCGGCCATAACGGAGCGGTTTCATTGGCCTGGATGTGATTGTAGCCTTCGATGACGCTCGAGGACGTAGTGCAGATCATGTACTTGGTACCGACCTTTTGTGCCAGTATCATCAGTGAGTCTTGAGCATACACAAAAACTTGCTCAAATTCAGAGCTTGGAGTGCTTTCACTTGTGTGCGCCGGAGCCGCAGTGTTGATAATTGTCTCTGGCATGAATTGGCGTAGGGTAGCTTCTAGAGCCTCCTTGTCCCGAATATCACAAGTATGATACTCGACGCCGTCACAGTGGTGGGCAATCTTGCTGCTGCGACTGATAGAGACTACCCGGCTGCATTCGGGCTGCTTCAAAAGCTCCTGGGCGATGTAGTATCCAAGACGGCCAGAACCACCAACGATGAGAATCGTGCCCCATTTTGTCTGTGTTCCATTCCCCATTTCTGCTATTCTTGACCTCTGTTAATACAAGATACAGGACTCTGAGAGTGGATAAGGAATTGGCAGTAGTATTCTGAGAGATTGACAGAACGAATGTGTAAGCCAACAGGTCTAAGCTACTGGAGAGATTGCTCAATACTATAGTGTATTTATATTCTTCTTTGCGAAATTTTCCTTAATTGGCTTAGCCGAAAATTATTTAGCTTGGCGTTGTGTTGGATGAGAGAATGTAAAAAGGTAAATACGCTAGCTTTCCCAAAGATATTAATTGGTTAAACTTTTTTAAACTAATTGGAAATTTCTGAAGTTAAGTTAAAACTTAATAAAATACTCAAAGCTATAATATTTAAATTTAAAAAAAGAAAATATTTAATATAAAAATAAGTATTTTATATTTAAATTATAAATTTTTTTTTATATATATTTACTTTATTAAACATTTAATTTTATATAATATTTAAAAGTTTTTATAAAGTAATTATAAATTTTTTATAATATATTTTAAATATATTAATAAATATATTACTAAATTAAATATTTATTTAAAAACTTATTTATGTTTAAATTTAAGTTAAATATAATATATATATATATTATATTATATTATATATACATAAATTATAAATATAAATGTATATATAAATTTTTAAAATAAATATTTATATTAAGTATTTAAAAGTAAAATTAATAAATATTAATATTATAAATTATAAACTAATATTGCAGCTACTACAGTAATATTACATTTTTTACTATTGTAGTATCACTCTTTAAATATTTTATATAAATTACAAAGTACTAGTTATGGTAATAAAATCTAACTTTTATTATACTTATCCTTTGCTTAATAAGTTAAGTAAAAAGGTTACTTAAATAAAGCCATAATATTTGGAAATCCGAGGGCCTGTAATATATCCAAGTATGCAAAATATAGAGCTAATTGCTTTGCATATATACAATTTGCTGCTGTTTGTTATTTAAATAATACTATTTTTTTATACTAAATTAAACACCATGGTGTTTTCAGTTGCTTTGCTTCAGCAACTCCGACCACCTTATCCATGAATTCATTGTACCATTCCTAGTTCATGCAAAACGCGCCAAACCTCGCTAGAGCCAATAGGAACCATAACGTAGGCATCATGTTCAATTCCGTCTGTCGGCACAAAAATATCAAAAGCTGTTGATATTCTGGCCTGATTGTTTTTCTCATACTGAAAATTGAGCGATCTTTCTATACTATCTTGAAAGTCAGGAAGCCTTTCTATAGAGTCATGCCGACCTCTAGTAAAATGGATGTAATCTCCTTGTTGTGAAAAGTCTAAATCTGGAGGAGTTTCAACTACATTCTCTCGTCTCAGTTTTGATTTGCCGCGTAATTTCGTTGAATTAGGGACATACCTTGCGCATCTATAGGCGTCCTCAAAACACTACTGTCTATGATGAGATCCAGTGCAGCGGCTAAAAGTTGAATTAGCTTTATAGCATGATAAGGGTGACTCTTCTTCTCAGAAAAGTCACAAGGATTCAGAGCTTACCATTAAGGAACTGTTGCAGTGGCTCGCACAATGGATACTTCAGCCTCAGCTCATGCAAATTATCCTGCACAACTGGCAATATCCCATGTGTGTCCGCGGTTTGACCACGTACATGCCGAACTAGCGATTCAAAGGCGAAGTTACTCATTTTCCTTCCACCAGACCATTGCCGCATAGGGAAGGCTACTGCCCACCAGATGAGAGTTTTAGGCTCAAGAGTGCGCAGGATAGCCGACCTTTCACGAGTACTGGCAATTTTGGTCCTCATGGACAGTGAAGTTGACTTTCGACTGTCGTCGACGAATATCAACTCCAAGTTATGGGGAAGATGAGACGGCGCATAACCCCTTTGCAACGTTTCCTCTACTCTGGCTCGACCCTCCTCCAGTAAGCGTGGTGTGAGCATAGTGATACTGTGCACGGAAAAAGGATAGCACTGTATTACAGCGGGCTAGATGCAGCTGGGTGAATGTGACAAAGTATGTGGTATAAACAGTAGAGGGGGGAGGGCGCTGAGGGTGCCAGAGGTGTTACTAGGGGCTAACAGTAGTGATAATAAATAAAAACATACTCCGTAGACGTCGACTAGAATCCAGAGCCTTTATATTGTGCCATAAGCTTGAATTGCTGACATGGGTCCAATGGAGGACAAATTTACACCGCCAGTCTGCCGCTATTAATGTATGTGATGCGCAGCGATGTTTTTTGTCAGCCTTTGGGCCGCAACAATTCTGTATTATTACCCCTGTTAAAAAGAAGACTATCTCAGCACATTTACAGGAAGGATTGCCTACGCTAGATAGCTCGTTTACCGGAAGGATTACCTACGCTAGATAGCTCATTTACCGGAAGGATTACCTACGGTAGATAGCTCTTTTACCGGAAGGATGACCTATGGTAGATAAGAAAAGGAATGGTTACCTCGGTTCTTTTGCTTGAAGGATTTCGAAACACGGAGTACAGCCATCGCAGGCAGCCAAAGTTTCGAAAGTCTATTACGTACTAATCTATTCTGTATAAAGGAAGGAATATCTCAACTTTTTATCTAATGGATCTATTATAATAGATAAAATAAATACTATAAGACCCAAAGAAAGAGAATAGCAGCTAATAGTCTGTTTATTACCTTTGTGGGACCTTGTTTAACTTCACATGTATATAGGAATTAATATAATTAATAAAAAGAAAATATAAAATAATTCTAAAGCAACTAACAGTAAGTATATTTAGTAATTTAGTTTAAAATCGTTAAATACTAACTTATTATACTAAAAAAATAATAAAATATTTTTATTTTTATTTTTTATATAATATACAAAAAGGAAAATAATATTATTATATAAAATATTTTAAGTAAAAATTTATTAATAAAAATAATTGTAAAATATTATTTTATTAATTAATATAGTTAAATATTTATTATATAAATAAAACAATATAAACTTAATATTAATGTAATTAAATACTTTTTTTAATATTTAAAATAATATTTATTATAATTAATTTATTTTAAAATTACAAGATTACTTAATTAAGTATTATTTTAGAAAAAAAAAATAAAAAAGAAGTTTATATTTATTTAAATATAAACTAAAAAAATATCAAAATTAAAGGTATATCACTTATATACTAAAGTACATATAAAACAAAATCCTACATACTTAATTGCATAAGTACTCTTTGCTTTACATTAATCTATCCAAAGTAAGGGGTCTAAGCACTAAATCCATTTCCGAGCAGGTTAAGAAAGGTACCGCTCCGCTGATAAAGAAAGTACGAAAATTCTGCCCTAACACTTTTGATAGGATAGTCTTTGTATCTTTGTGCTAAGTAGCAATACATTCTACTCCTAAGTTGCGGTTATAACAAGGGGCGTAAGAGTACAGAGTAAACAGCTGTCGTCATTCGTAAAATCCACTCTATAAGATTGCCGATTCTTTATTCTATAATCTGACAGAGTGGATCACTGCTAGCCTCGTACTTTATACAGTAAGCAGCTGTTGTCATTCGTCAAATCCACTCTACAAGGTTGCCGATCCTTTTCTTTTTTTCTATAATCTGACAGAGTGGATCACTGCTAGCCTTGGACTTTATACAGTAAGCAGTTGTCGTTCGCAGAATCCACTCCACAAGGTTGCCGATCCTCCTTCTTCTATAATCTGACAGAGTGGATCACTGCTAGTAAGCAGCTGTTGTTATATGTCAAATCCACTCCACAAGGCTACCGATCCTTTTTTTTTCTATAATCTGACATAGTGGATTACCACTAGTATAAAAGCAGTATAACGATACCGATAGGCTATACGGCCAGATTCGGACCGAATCATTTTGAGACCCACTGATGTGCAGTCGGAAGCCAATGCCGATAATACGCAGTTGGAAGCAAATGGCGATCATTAAAAATATTCCCCTAGGAATATAATATCTCTTATCATCTCGGGTGGACCATTTTGCACGGCAGAATCTGAAACCTGCTTAAGATATATACCGGGCTCTTAAGTTTTATAATCTAAATTATACCTTTTATCTATTAGTGCTAATAGAGTAGCCGAGGCTTACATTAATTAATGTTTTATATATAATCTAATCTAAGTAACCAATTTAGTATATTGGTTTATAGTGTATCTCAGCTTTATTTATTTTGTAATATTTTTTTATATATAAAATATCATATATCAAACTACTTTTTTATTTTTTATTTTATCTAATGTATAGGAGCAGGGCCTGTTTTGTAATTATACTAAACTCTTTACAAATTAGTGCTTAGAGGGTAGTTTAGAGGCTTATATTAGTTAATATTTATATATCCTTCTCTTTTGTATGTACAATGCGACTTGATTAACTGATTTACTATCTTACGATAACCGTAAGCAGATCTAGGCTCTATCTTATTTAGGGTTAGTACTTTGTGCCTAGGCCATTATATATCTGACTGACTACAGTATAGAGAAGAGTTCTTTTTTTCTTCTGCATATATATCTTGGCTCACTTTGGCAATTTCCCTGATACTTTACCCTATCCTCTAGCATTTCATTGCCTTGACATCATGTTTACACAACAGCCGCAGCTGACCTCTGAGAGGTCGCTAGATGGCCCTCCTCCTCCAGTTGTTCACATTCCTCGAGAAGTTCGACGCTCAATCAAGGTCAATGAAGCTTACAGTAAAGCTTTGGATGAGCACGGTCCTGTTATTGTTGTCCCTAGGCATGGGCGCAACGAGTACGTCATTGACCACAGGTATGCCCGTGAAGTTCTCACAGACACCGAAAACTTTACCTTTGAAAAGGCAGTCTTTGACCTGCTTCATCTGGGATTCCTGGCAGTATTTGACAATGGCGCCTTTGTCCACGACGTTGACGCCTTGGTGGAAAAGAACGTGCAGCCGCGAATGAATGCGATTATAGACCAAATTTTCCCTGTCTTTCGGGAATATTTTGATCGCTTGGAGGATGAGCTACCCAGTGGTGCGGACGACAAGACGTTCGTTGAGTTTCCGGACATTTTCTATCGGATACAGCTGGCTATAGCACACGCCATGGTTGTTATGATTCTTGGCCAAGCGCATGCCTCTTCCGTCGTCGCTGGCCGCTTTGCAGCAATTGCTATTGCCATGGCTAACATGACGGGAATGCACGAGAATACGCATGAGTGGATTCGCTTCCCGTGGCTCTGGGTCCTCATTAATGGTTTTTCTGCCATCTTCTTCACAATTATACCTCAGTTCTTCTTCTATGTCGCGCCTGCGTTGTGGAAGGCTCGGCACGAGCACTTGGATAATGGGCTAGCTGCACGCCATAGCAATTTTGTCCCCCTCTTTGACATTCTCCTCACAAAGCACTATCAAGGAAAGACTGGTATATTTGCGCTGGCTGGATTCTTCCGTTGCGTTATTCTTTCCATCGGAATCATATTCGCATCCATCCACCAGACTGTGGTTGCTGGTTCCTGGATCCTGGTCAAGCTGACCCAAATGCAAGACGAGTATCTGCCTGCCATCCGCCAAGAATGGGAGTCCGTCAATCCCCCCGGGGAGAACATTACTGTGAACAAATTGAGCAAAATGACGCTGACGGACTCATTTATGCGCGAAGTCCTGCGTACTAAGGGTGACGCCTGGGGTCCCGTGCGACAGACCACCAGGGCTGTTCGAGTCGGGCCATATGTGCTTCCAAAGGGTGCTATGTGCATTGTGCTCATCTCACGGGCCCACCAACATCCAGACAACTACGGTGATGAAGGAAAAGTCTTCGATGGCTTCCAGTGGGACAAGAAGCAACGCCCCGCCGTCCAAGGAAATCATGACTTCCTGACCTTTGGCTTGGGCAGATGGGCATGCCCCGGTCGTCAGTTGGCTATCCACGAGATTAAGATTGTGCTTTATATGTTCTTTTCAAAGTTCGATATCAAGCTAAAGGCTAATACCTTCCGGACTACCAATACTATTAACACCACCGCAGTTGCACCAGATGCCACACTACTGCTAAGGCGAAGAAAAGATACTGACGTCGCAACTGTTGTCTGATAGAGTATTGTATTGCGTCTACTGAAATTGAGAAATATTTTTAGGTGGTTACTGTTACTAAGTAAAATGCTGCGTATGGATGCAAATTGTTATCTTTAGTTTTAGTGGTGGATCATTATAACTTAAGATTATATAGTTATATAAAACACAGGCTTTAGGTTAAATTTTATAAAATAAAAAGCTAAGAGAATATTTATGGTTTTAGTATATATTAAAAAAAGTATTTTAAATGAAATAAACTTTAAAAATTTAACTATTAAAAAATATAATAATAGTAATGTTATATATAAGTATAATATTAATGTTTAACTAAAATAGTTTAATTTATAAAATTTAAAATAAAAGTTTTTAAAATAAACTTAATATAGTATATTTAAAAATAATAAAAAAATTAAAAAAGAATATTTAATAAAAAGTATATATTAATATATATAAATATATAAAGATTTAAAATAATATATATAATTTATTTAAAATATATAAAAATTTAAAAATAGATTTTTATTTAAAATATATATATTATATAGTTTATTTTAATAAATTAAATATATTTTATAACTTTATATTAATATTTAATATTTAAATATTTATTATATTTTTAAACTATTATACTATATTTTAAATTTTATATTATAGTATTTTATTTTTTATATTATAATTATTTATTTTTATATTATAATTATATATTTTTTATATTATAATAAATTTTTTATATTTAAAATTAAAATTTTTATTTATAATAAATAATAAAAGTATTTTTTATTATATTATAAATATTATTAAATTAATTATTAAAATATTAAACTTTTTAATTTAATATTAAATTTAACTTTTATATTAACTTTTTAAAATATTAAATTATATAATTTAATATAATAAAATATTAATTTTAATTATAAAATATTAATTAAATTATATTAAAAAATCTTATTTAATTAATTAAATATTATAAATTAAATAACTTTAAATTAAAATTTAAAACTATAAAAAATATACTTTGTTTAAATATAAAAAGTAAACTGCTTAAAAAAACTAAAATTAAAACAATTATTATTAAATTTTTAATTATTAATTATTAATTAACTTAGTAAATATATACTTTTTCTTTTATAAATAGTTTATTATTTTTTTATATTATTTATTTTTAAAATTTTAATATATTTTCTTTATTATATTAATTATATTTTTATTATAAGTTTTTATTATAATAGTTATTATTTTTACTATAATTATAAATAGTTTTTTATTACTTTTAGCTATTTTAACTATTTCTATATTAGATTTTTAATTAATTATTATAAAAAATTTTTATTTTTATATTATATTATTTTATTAAGTTTTTTAATTTTAAAAAAATATATATAATTTATTTTTTTCCTAAATATAAAAAATAAACTACCTAAAAGAAATAAAATTAAAAAAAGCTTATTTTAATAATTTAGCTTTTATTTAATTATTTTATTAGCTTTTTTAATAATCTTTTTAATTACTTTACTTAGCTTAAGGTTTTTAATACCCTTTAGTTAGTTTAGCTTATATTTAGTTTCACTTAGCTTTAATTATTTTTTTAAGAGCTTTTAATTATAGATTTATAATTTTATTAATTATAGACTTAGTTATTTATTTAGCTATTTTACGGTATATAGTAAACTTAATAGGATGTATTTTATTTTACTAAAGATAATTTTTTTTAAAATAAATTGCAACTAACTTGCGGCTATTATAGCTTTATGAAGTTTATTTGTTTTACTTAAGAAAAAGTGGTTAGGTTATTTAATTTCGTTAAGTTATTTAAAGTGTAAAATTTATTTTTAAATAAAATTATTACTGTCTTTTATAATTTAATAAATTAATATAATAGTCTTTTTTTATTAATTAAGTTATTAAACTATAATTTAAAGTTTATTATATTATATTTAAACTTTATTATTTAGGCTTTTTTATATATATATTTTAAATTTAATTTTAAACTTTAATAAGTAATTATATTTCCTATATTTTTACTAATAGTATAGTTTAAATTTTTAAAGTTTAGTTTAATTAACTATTATTAATTAAATTAAATTATAAATTAATTTTAAATTTTAAACTAAAAGCTAAAGTATAACCTTTTATTAAATTACTTATTATAGTATTAAACTTTTTATTTTAATATTAAATTTAACTTTTATAATTTATTTTTAAAAATTATTAGTATTATTATTATTTAATAAATA